>NC_141540.1:64365000-64577500 GCF_021556685.1 Rattus norvegicus | reverse complement strand
TTTCTGCAGGTATTGACATCCTTGATTTGAAGCTCTACTATGGAACAATAGTAATTAAAATCACATGGTATTGGCATCAAAACAGACAGGTTGATCAATGGAACTGAGTTGAAGACCCAGAAGTAAACCCACTTGGTTTTTGACAAAGAAGCCAAAACCATACAATGGAAGAAAGAAAGCATCTTCAACAAATGGTGCTGGGCTGACTGGATGTCTGCATGTAGAAGAATGCATATAGAGCCATATTTATCACCTTGCATAAAACTCAAGTCCAAGTGGATCAAAGACTTCAACATAAAACCAGATACACTCAATCTAACAGAAGAGAAAGCGGGGAACTACCTTGAACATATTGACACAGGAAACAACTTCCTGAACAGAACACCAATAGCTTAGGCACTAAGATATACAATTAGTAAATAGGACTTCATAAAACTGAAAAACTTCTGTAAGGCAAAGGACAAAATGACAGCCTGCAGAAGGGGAAAAGATCTTCACCAACCCTACATCCTACACCAACCCTATATCCAAAATATAAAAAGAACTTGAGGCGTTAGACACAAACAACCTAAATAACCCAATTAAACATGGGGTACAGAACTAAAAAGAATTCTCCAAAGAGGAATCTCTAATGGCTTAGAAGCACTTAAATAAATGTTCAACATCCTCAATCATACAAATACAAATCCTGGGAAAAACAACCTTCAGTTTCCAGCTTATGCCTGTTAGAATGGCTAATAGCACATGCTGTTGAGGGTGTGGAGAAAAAGGAACACTCCTCCATTGCTGGGAGAAGTGTAGACTTGTACAAGCACTTTGGAAATCTATTTGGCAATTTCCAAAAAAATTGGGATAGTCTTAGGACCCAGCTATACAACTCCTGGACATATACCGAAAAAGGTGCTCTATTGTACTGCAAGGACACAATTGCTCAACTATGTTCATAGCAGCTTTATTAATAATAGCCCCAAACTGGAAGCAACCTAGATGTCCCTCAACTCAATATAAAGAAAATGTGGTTCATTTATACAATGGAATACTAATTAGCTATTAAAAAACAAAGACATCATGGAATTTGCAGACAGATGTATGGAACTAGAAAAGATCATCCTGAGTGAGATAACCCAGTCTCAAAAGGACATGCATGGTATGTACTGACTTATAAGTATAGGATAGCCATGCTACAATCCGCAGGCCAGGTGAGGTCCCAAGGGAGGATGCGGGAATCTCACTCAGAAGAGGATATAAAATAGGCATTGAAAGTGAGTGGAGCAAGGGAACTGGGTAGGAGATGGGGTGAGGAGGGGAACATAGGTGGGGATGGGAGAGGGGGTGAAGAGTGGGGGTTAGAGAGGGCTCGGAGAGAGAACAGAAATCAGTGCAGGGGGAAGAACTGGCCCCTGGGAGTCTATTACAGTGACCCTAGCTGAGACACCTAGCATGTGGGGATATGGAGACTGAAGTGGCCACCTTCTGTAGCCAGGCAGATCTTCCAACCCACCCAGAAAACCTTTGACCCAAAATCTGTCCTGCCTATAATATGCACAGGGATAAAGGTAGAGCAGAGATTGACGGAACAGCCAACCAATGAGTGGCCCAAATTGACCCATCACATGGGAGAGAGCCAGCCCCTGACACTATTAACAATACTTGGCTATGCTTGTGACAGGAGCCTAGCATAACTGTCCTCAGAGAGGACTCATCCAGCAGCTGATGGAAACAGATGCAGAGACCCACAGCCAAACATTAGGCTAAGCTTGGGGAGTGTCTTGGTTAGGGTTTTACTGCTGTGGACAGACACCATGACCAAGGCAACTCTTATAAAGGACAGCATTTAATTGGGGCTGGCTTACAGGTTCAGTACAGTACGGTACAGTAGCATCAAGGTGGGAGCATGGCAGTATCCAAGCAGGCATGGTTCAGGCAGAGCTGAGAGTTCTACATCTTCATATGAAGGCTGCTAGCAGAATACTGACTTCCAGGCAGCTAAGATGAGGACTGTAAAACCCACACCCACAGTGGCACACCTACTCCAACAAGGCCACACCCTCTAATAGTGCCACTCCGTAAGCTGAGCATATACAAACCACTACATTCCACTCCCTGACTTTCACAGGCTTATTCAAACACATGAGTCCATGGGGGCCATACCTAAGCATAGCATGATGCAAAATACATTTAGTCCAACTTCCAAAGTCCCCATAGTCTATAGCAGTCTCAACAATGTTAAAAGTCCAAAGTTCAAAGTGCTTCTGACATTCATCTAATCACTTAACTGTAATCCCCAAAGCAAGACAGGAAACCAGCTGGGCAAACAAACCACTACAGGGAGACTTGTGGAAAAGTAGGGGGAAGGATTGAGGGACCCGAAGGGATCAAGGAAACCAAAAACAAAACCCTACAGATTCATCTAACAGAGACTGAACTATCAACGAAAGAGCCTGCAGGGGCTAAACTAGGCCCCTACACATTTGTAGCAGACGTGCAGCTTTGTCTTCATGTGAGTCCCCAGTGATTGGGGCAGAGTTGCCTCTGACTCTGTTGTCTGCCTTGGCATCCTCTTCCCCTACCTGGACTGCTTTGTCTGGTCTCAGGAGGAAAAGACGCTCTTAGTCCTGTCTCAACTTTATGTGCCTGGGCAGGTTAATATTCATGGGGGCCTTCCCCTTCTCTGAGGAAAAGAGAGGGCTGGGGAGGGGTATGTGAAGTAGTACTGGGAAGAAAGGAGAGAGGAGATTTTCAATAGAGATATAAAGTGAATAAGTGAAAATAGATAAATTTTTTTTGAAAAAAAAAAAAACATTGTGACTATTTTGGGAACAGAATTTTCCTTAACACCAAATAAAATCATAGGGTGAGCAGGTATTCTGAGGTATCATGAATACTGAGGTACAGTAAGGAAGAATAAGGGCTTTTTTAAAATTACAATCACAGTTGTAAACTTGGCAAGGGAACGACTCCTATGTCCCCAATTAAAATTAAATGGCTCCTAAGTCTCAAATTCTTGAGGCCAGGGTAACTCTCAATGTGCTGAAGAAATGACCGTGTGAGATTTCACGTGCTATTGTAGAATGTGATGGACAATATAAAACTCACACTCTGTGTCACCATTTCAGTTTCCAGAAGACTTCTCAATAAAGACTGCTATCAATCTGAACAGAGAACTCCCCAAAGAAGAAATAAAAATCACCAGTAGACAATTTAAGAAGTGTTCAACATCATTAGCCATCAGAGATGCAAACTGAAAGTGATTTCATGTCCTACGGCACTCCAGTTAGTATGGCTATTACAAAGAATTAAATGTGTGGGGAATGGTGGGGCATGCCTTTAATTTCAATACTCAGGAGGCAACAGCAGTGAAACTCTGTAAGTCTGAGGCCAGCATAGTGTATATAGCAAGTTCCAGGACAGACAGAAAGACTTAGTGAGACCCTGTCCCACCAAAATATTTCTTAAGCAGAGAAACGAAATGAAAAGACAACAAACGCTGGTGAGGATGTGGGGAAAGAGGAACCTGCATACGCTGTTAGTGGCAGTGGAAAAGTGTGCAGGCATTGTGAAAATGTTGTAGAGATCACTCAGTCTACATTATTCATGGGCAAACACCCAAAGAGTCCTGTATCCTGCTATAAAGATGCTTGGTCACCCATGTCTGTTGCTGCTCTAGTCACAAAGGCAAGGAATCGGAATCCATGTAGATATCCAAGTACTAAAAAGAATGGAGAGCTCTCTGCTCCCAAACCCCGTGGGAGAGATACCTCACTGCCTGGTCAGGTGGGCACTCCTGAGGCTGCAGAGCGGAGGAGACCACCAACACTGCCAACCCCTGCCCACATCCCTGGCCTAAGAGGAAACTGTATAAGGCCTCTGGATTCCCGTAGGGGAGGGCCCAGGAGCGGCAGGACCCCTGCGCCTGAGACACCGCCTGAACCTGAAGGAAACAGACCGGATAAACAGTTCTCTGCACTCAAATCCCGTGGGAGGGAGAGCTAAACCTTCAGAGAGGCAGACACGCCTGGGAAACCAGAAGAGACTGCACTCTGTGCACATCCAGACCCCAGAGGAAAACACCAAACGCTATCTGGAACCCTGGTGCACGGAGGCTCCCGGAAAGAGCGGCGCAGATCTTCCCGGTTGCTGCCGCTGCGGAGAGGACTTAGGCAGTACCCCACGAGCAAACTTGAGCCTTGGAACCACAGGTAGGACCTACTTTTCCCCTGCAAGGGACCTGCCTGGTGAACTCAGACACAGGCCTACAGGAACAGCTGAAGACCTGTAGATAGGAAAAACTACATGCCCGAAAGCAGAACACTCTGCCCCCATAACTGGCTGAAAGAAAACAGGAAAACAGGTCTACAGCACTCCTGACACACAGGCTTATAGGACAGTCTAGCCACTGTCAGAAATAGCAGAACAAAGTAACACTAGAGATAATCTGATGGCGAGAGGCAAGCGCAGGAACCCAAGCAACAGAAACCAAGACTACATGGCATCATCGGAGCCCAATTCTCCCACCAAAATAAACATGGAATATCCAAACACACCAGAAAAGCAAGATCTAGTTTCAAAATCATATTTGATCATGATGCTGGAGGACTTCAAGAAAGACGTGAAGAACTCTCTTAGAGAACAAGTAGAAGCCTACAGAGAGGAATCTCAAAAATGCCTGAAAGAATTCCAGGAAAACATAAAGAAACAAGTAGAAACCCATAGAGAGGAGACACAAAAATCCCTGAAAGAATTCCAGGAAAACACAATCAAACAGTTGAAGGAATTAAAAATGGAAATAGAAGCAATCAAGAAAGAACACATGGAAATAACCCTGGATATAGAAAATCAAAAGAAGAGACAAGGAGCTGTAGATACAAGCTTCACCAACAGAATACAAGAGATGGAAGAGAGAATCTCGGGAGCAGAAGATTCCATAGAAATCATTGACTCAACTGTCAAAGATAATGTAAAGCAGAAAAAGCTACTGGTCCAAAACATACAGGAAATCCAGGACTCAATGAGAAGATCAAACCTAAGGATAATAGGTATAGAAGAGAGTGAAGACTCCCAGCTCAAAGGACCAGTAAATATCTTCAACAAAATCATAGAAGAAAACTTCCCTAACCTAAAAAAAGAGATACCCATAGGCATACAAGAAGCCTACAGAACTCCAAGTAGATTGGACCAGAAAAGAAACACCTCCCGTCACATAATTGTCAAAACACCAAACGCACAAAATAAAGAAAGAATATTAAAAGCAGTAAGGGAAAAAGGTCAAGTAACATATAAAGGCAGACCTATCAGAATCACACCAGACTTCTCGCCAGAAACTATGAAGGCCAGAAGATCCTGGACTGATGTCATACAGACCCTAAGAGAACAAAAATGCCAGCCCAGGTTACTGTATCCAGCAAAACTCTCAATTAACATTGATGGAGAAACCAAGATATTCCATGACAAAACCAAATTTACACAATATCTTTCTACAAATCCAGCACTACAAAGGATAATAAATGGTAAAGCCCAACATAAGGAGGCAAGCTATACTCTGGAAGAAGCAAGAAACTAATCGTCTTGGCAACAAAACAAAGAGAAGAAAAGCACACAAACATAACCTCACATCCAAATATGAATATAACAGGAAGCAATAATCACTATTCCTTAATATCTCTCAACATCAATGGCCTCAACTCCCCAATAAAAAGACATAGATTAACAAACTGGATACGCAACTAGGACCCTGCATTCTGCTGCCTACAGGAAACACACCTCAGAGACAAAGACAGACACTACCTCAGAGTGAAAGACTGGAAAACAACTTTCCAAGCAAATGGTCAGAAGAAGCAAGCTGGAGTAGCTATTCTAATATCAAATAAAATCAATTTCCAACTAAAAGTCATCAAAAAAGATAAGGAAGGACACTTCATATTCATCAAAGGAAAAATCCACCAAGATGAACTCTCAATCCTAAATATCTATGCCCCAAATACAAGGGCACCTACATACGTAAAAGAAACCTTACTAAAGCTCAAAACACACATTGCACCTCACACAATAATAGTGGGAGATTTCAACACCCCACTCTCATCAATGGACAGATCATGGAAACAGAAATTAAACAGAGACGTAGACAAAGAGAAGTCATGAGCCAAATGGACTTAACAGATATTTATAGAACATTCTATCCTAAAGCAAAAGGATATACCTTCTTCTCAGCTCCTCATGGTACTTTCTCCAAAATTGACCATATAGTTGGTCAAAAAACGGGCCTCAACAGGTGCAGAAAGATAGAAATAATCCCATGCGTGCTATCAGATCACCACGGCTCTGAAACAGAATACTCACTGCCTTGCTCCTTACAACTTGCTAGCAGAGTTCTTAGACCATTCAAGACCATCTGACCAGGGATGATACTGCCCATCCTACCCTGAGCCCTATCACGTCAATTATAAATGAAATAATAAAATATTCTACTACCTTGCCTACAAAAAATAAATGCCTATGGAGTTTCCTTGGCAATCACCAGCAGTAAGTGTCCTGAAGGCTTTCTAAGCATGAAGTGTATGCATAATCCTGATCAAAACAGTGTTAAACAAGGATGAGATCATAGCTTGACAGGTAGTAGACCTAATTATCTGTAAAGAAAAGAATCAGCGTGTAGAATGTTTTTCGAGTGGACGCAATCAGCCTAAGTTAATCTTGACACACCCTCATGTTGTACCCAACTAGTAAGCTGGGACTTGTCACCAGAGCTGGACTCAAAATGGACACAAAGGGGTGGTATCCACTGTGACCACAGACCAGTTGTAATGGTAATAGTAATGTCTAATAATCATTATGTTTAAGTGTTAAGCATTTGTTAATTTATTTAGCTTCCAAATCAACTCTATGGTATAAGCAATTATATACTATTTCTATATTAAAGAAAAAAATGAAAAAAAAGATACTATAAAAAAATAATATGCCATGTGCACTAAAATAAATGCACATATTAAATGAATTACGACACTTCAAAAGGACAAATGCCAGGGCTCAGTGACTAAAAGCATATCACTCTCACAAAGGACTTGGGTTGATGGCCAGCATACAACCAAATTAGATGGCTCACAACCACTTTAGCTCCAACGTCAGGGGATTCCACAGACCCCTCTGGATCCAATAGGCCATGTGCGAATGCACTCCCCCAGCAATTTAAAGAAAGATTTTTTTTTTTGGTTCTTTTTTTCGGAGCTGGGGACCGAACCCAGGGCCTTGTGCTTCCTAGGTAAGTGCTCTACCACTGAGCTAAATCCCCAGCCCCTTAAAGAAAGATTTTTAAAAAAATATATAAATACTAGATGTTCTCTTTCATTTGGGAATCCTTATACCTATAAGCAACCTCATCTATATCTATATCTATATGTGTATCTATCTATCTCTATATATCTCATGAAGCTAGAGTACTAAAGGGAGAGGCAAGACAGTAGAAAGGAGAGGAAATGCATTATGAGAGGTATAGTATAAGATATATGAATATATGTGTATATATGTAATGTCCTTATAAAACCATGTACTATGTATAATGTATATACACCAATTTAAAATGTATTAAATATGTAGGTCCAACAAAAAAAAAGAATGGAAACAAAAATGGGTTACAATATAATTTTATCCACCTGCAACAGAAAAAATGAAATTTGTAAACAGGTAGAAGGATATGGATTTTTTTTATATATTGGTGGGAGTCACCCAGCCACAGAAAAACAAACAGCGCATTACACACAAATTCTAGCCTCACAGCTCTGACTTTGTGTTCAACTTGAAGCACCCATAGAAGCTAGGCAAGTTTGAAAGGGCCATTGGGAGGAAGATGCTTTAACGGAAGGAAATAGTAGGACTCAGGTAAGACGAGAGTAGAGACTGGGAATACTGGGAATTGAATTAAATGGGAATCAAATGGCTAAATTAGGGAGGGGTAGAGGGTAGAAGGAACAAATTCCATTTAGCTAAACAGACATAGCATCATGCTGCCAGTTTTAGCCAGTAGACAAATGTCATTCTCAAACCTTAGTCAGAGAAGTGTCTCTCTCCAGTGAATGAATGGTGATCAAGGCAGAGGCTCATTGCGCCGTACACAGTGCTAAGAATAAGTGACATGTGAATGTTCTGCCTTAGGTAAGACATCTATGTCATCACCACTAATGCTCAGGGAACACTGCTGAAGAATGCTAAGGACCTGGTGATAAGGAGAAAGGTGGCCAAATGTCATATTCCGGGCAAGACACGGCCATTGAAATAATGATTTCATAGCAGCTGAGGGTGCCTATCTTGGGTCTTGCACTAGAATGGACCTATCAACAGTCAGGTGTGGATGGATCAGGGATTCGGTGGGCTTTCCCTTCATTCAACTGTTTGCTACTGATAGATTCAGAGGTGGAAAAGTCATTACCTTAGGACATGTTACCTGCTGATGACTTCATTGTGTTCCAATGGATCTTCTAATTCAAGGGTGACCCTGCTTCAGTTGATTGTCTCATAAAGCAAAGCCAAAAGCTAGGAATCTGGGAGAGAGATCTGTACGGATGAAGATAATTGCTGGAGATAGGAAGGTTAGAGAGAACTCAGACTATGTCATTGACCTGTATGAAATTGTCAAATAACAAAAGTAGTCAAAATTAAGATGGTTAAGTCATTGACTATGACATCAGGTGTCGATCTCTGGGTCTCTCTCTCTCTCTCTCTCTCTCTCTCTCTCTCTCTCTCTCTCTCTGTCATACACACACATACACACACAGACACACACACACACAGACACACACACACAGACACGCACACACACACACATATCTAAACACACAAGTACATACACATATGTATGCCACACATTTATACCAAAAGAAATATGGTAAAACACTGTCACCAAAAAGCAAGCTGTTTAGCAAAGGGTAGAAACCTGGAGGCAGGAGCTGATGCAGAAGCCATGAAGGGGTGCTGCTTACCGGCTTGTTCCCCACGGCTAGCTCAGCCTGCTTTCTTATACAACCCAGGACTACCAATCCATGGGCGGCACCACCCACAGTAGGCTGGTCCCTCCCCCACCAATCACTAATTAAGAAAATGCCCTAAAACTGGTTTGTGTGGAGGCATTTCCTCAACTGAGACTCCTTCCTCTCTGATGACTCCTGCTTGTGTCAAGTTGACAGAAAACCAGCCAGTCCAAGGAGGATGACAAAGTATATATTAGGGCTTCTGTTGCTGTAATTAAACATCATGACTAAAAGTAACATGAGGAGGAAAAGGTTTATTTCAGCTTACGTGTCTCCATCATAGGCCATCATGGAGGGAAGTCAGGGTAAGAATTGGAGGCAGCAACCTAGAGGCAAGAACTGAAGCAGAAGCCATGGAGAACACTTCCTACTGGCTTGCACAGCCTGATTTCATATACAATTCAAGACCACCTGTCCAGGAGTGGCCCAGAGCAGCTGTGAGCTCTGCTCATGCTTTTATCATTAATTAGGACTATTAATAAAACATGACCCACAGTCTTATCTACAGCGCAGTCTGATGGGAACAGTTTCTCAGTCGAGATTTCCTCTTCCTGAATGACTATAGCTGTCGTCAGGTTGACATCCCAGCACAAATGTCTTTGACTTTTCACTTCTTTAAAAGAGAAAGCTGCATTGAATAGTTACTGAAATTGCTAGTTGGTTCATGTTGCGATTTTAAGCACAAGACGTCCTGGTCACATTTGCTAAGATGTTATTTTTATCTTAAATCAAATCAAAATCCTTTTTAGCATTTGTGAAGATTATTTTCAATCTGTAACCTTTCAATGTGGATATTTTGTGTTAGTTGATTTCTCAACATTAAATTACATTTGCAATAAGCTTGATTTGGTCTTGATGCATTTTCTAGTATTGAATTCAATCAGATGATAATAACCCTTTGCATACAGATCTTGCAACACCCCATGTATTTTAACATAAAGTGTTCTCATTATTTTGGGTAATAACACTATCTTCTTTTCCCAAAATTATTTTGGAGAGGTTTTAAAGTTACTAGTTATTCTCCAGCAGTGATGATCCGCTTTAAATTCTGCTACTACAATTTTGGTGTCAAGAGAATACATTGTTTTAAAAAAAAATTGAAAGAAATAAAAATTGGAATTGTTTCAGAAGTATTAGTTGTTGTGGACAGGGTGAACTGAACTTCGTTAGCAAGTTAGCTCCAAGATCTTTATGGTTTTTACATTTTACATAACCACACATGTTCGTGCTTGCCATCACTAATAAGTATTTAATGTAGTTTGGTAGACAGTCTTCCCAGGATTCAGCTTAACGCAGTGGTTCTCAACCTGTGGGTCAAACAATCCTTTCATGAGAACTGCATATCAGAGATCCTGCTTGTCAGATATTTACATTATGATTCATCACAGTAACAAAATTACAGTTATGAGTCAACAATGAAAATAGTTTTATGGTTGAGGATCACCACAGCGGGAAGAACTGTCTTAAAGAGTCAAGGTGTTAGGAAGGTTGAGAACCGCTGGATTAATGGCGTGTTGACACTCGCTTGATCCTGTTATCTCTGCTTGCATTGGGAGTGTTTTGTAACAAGCAAGAGGATGAATAGAGAATTCATTCTTCCTTTGAAAACTCTGATCTAAAAGTAAAACGTACTGATTCCATTCATAGCCTATCCACTGGAGACAGTCACGTGGCCATGCCTAACTACAAGACTATGTGGCCCAGCAGAAGAAACCCACAGGGTAGTAGAGATCTGCAAAAATACCACAGACCCAAGAAGGACTAATTTTGGAATATAACCCTGATGCTACAATGAGCTTAGCTTAGGTGAATATTTTAGAAATGTTTTATGAAAGGTAAGGAAAGCAAGGAAAGATCAATGTGACTGTGTATACATTTGTTTAATTGAAATTTTAAAATTAAAAATATTAAACTGTGAAGCTGAAAGAATGGAGTGTAACACCACGAACTATCATTTTCTGTAAAAAATGACACAACAAATGGGCAGAATACACACACACACACACACACACACACACACACACACACACACACACAAAGGCATTTTTAGAACTAGACGGCAGTCAGATAAGAATGGTGGTCCACGAAAACCAGTGGTGACTGCTGCAATTACAGTGACCCCTAGAAAGAATATGCAAAATGTAGTTCCAGGGAAACCATCTCAAGTAACAGGATGGGCTAACATCGATGAGGATTTAGGAGAATTAAGACAGCCAGTGTTCCTAAAACCCAGTCGCTGAGGGGAGATCAGTCCAGACAGTGGCCATGTCTACAGTGATTTCTCCAAATATCCCACAGAGTATAGACCAGTACACTTTCATGCAGAAATTACCTGAGGCCAAAGAAAGAACCATTCAGAAGGACTGGAGATAGAAGTGCCCATGTCTGGGATGGTGGCATCTGACCAAGCAGAATGGGAAACTTTCTGTAAGTCAAGGGTAGAGCATTCAGAAGGATGTGTTCCCATGAGGAATAGCTAGCCTCAGACTAACGGCCATTCTACTGCTGCCTAATACAAGACCCAAAGAGCTAAAAGTTCCACCAAACATCTTAGCTGCCTCCTGTAAAGAGGCAGATTGTTATAAGTCTATAAAAATATGTAGCTTCCAGCAAAATAGGATTGCAATGCCCAGCATGCAAAAAGCAATTGCCAGATAAGAAACAGGGTAACTGGGAAGAGAGAGGGAGAGAAGCCATG
The DNA here is from genome assembly GCF_021556685.1 of Rattus norvegicus. NCBI lineage: Eukaryota > Metazoa > Chordata > Mammalia > Rodentia > Muridae > Rattus > Rattus norvegicus. The sequence continues at coordinate 64,565,785 of NC_141540.1, read as the reverse complement.
ACAGGTGACATTAAGATTCTGCTCTGTGTATTTACAGGTTATTATTAATGTTCTTAAAGGATGGATGGCACCAAGCTTTGTATGTTTAAGTGGGCAATTATGTCTTACCAATTAGGTCAAAGATTATTGTGTTGTGACAATAATCTTTTATGTGACGGTTTGAGTGTAGGAAAGTGTGCGGTGGCAGGAGTCACTGGGCTGCCATGGAGTTGGTATGTGTTTCCGCCAAGAAATCTAGCAGATATCTTGGAGCACTGTGGTGCGGACCTAGCGGGATAAAATACAACCTATACTTTTTGTATTTTTTATATTTTTACAACAACAGATGGCAAGCCAACCTGTGGGCAAGAATCCACTAGTAATCCTAAGAGTTGAGAGAAAGTTTTTATTTTCTAAGTAAGAGGAGGCCAGCACCATGTTAAGTCATATGATATCTCCAGGGTAGGAATTCAAACAAAGAAACAGGGAAGTAGCCTGGGCTGGCAGGCTGTAGGTCCCCTGCTGTGTGATAAGTAATGGCAGCTCAGAGAGTTAGAGTCTAAAAGCTGCTTGCTAAGGAAAGTTGTTTAGAAAGTCTTTCAGGATATTCATATTCTTTTTAACGTGGGCTCCACAGGAATTTTGGGTTGAAATCCTAGCCAGACAAGCTACTTCTTAATTACAGGTTTATTAAAAGGTGATTAAGTTTGTTTTTAGAAAGAAGAGAGTAAAGAGATTACCTGAATCAGGTGGGGATTTTCATCCACAGTTCAGAACTTAGATAGGGAAAAATTAGTCACTAACTCCAAGTAGAGAGTTGTGATAAATGTCTGTAACACCAGGCAGAGTGAATGCAGACATATATTATAGAAGTTATTAAGGTTAAATAAAAATCTGTGGCTCCGGGTAAAGAGCTTAACAGATGGATATATTTTGAGCTAAAGTCCTGGTTTGATAAGTTGCTTATTGGTGTCAGAATTGATAGAAGGTGTTTAAGTTTGTTTTAAGGAGAGTACAGAGATTACCCGAATCACGTGGGGATTTTCATCCATGGTTTGGAACTTAGGGAAAAATTAGTCACTGACTCCAAGTAGAGTATTGTGATATTTACAAGTTATTAAGGTTAAATAAAAATCTGTGGCTCCAGGTAGAGAGCTTAACAGATGGATATATCTTGGACTAATGTCCTGGTTTGATATGTTGCTTATTGATATTGGAATTGATAGAAGGTATTTTGTTTGTTTATGAATTATCCTGCTAAAGGCCATATGACTCGTTGATGCCAGCTAGTGAGGGTTTGTGGTTATTTTTTATATCTACCACAACAGGAAGCTCAGATTCTCTTAACATGGGCTCCACAGGAATTTTGGGTTAATTTCCTGATATCACAGAGTACAAAAGCCTATCAGGCTCATTGTTTAGCTTACTTCCTTTTTAAAAAATTGTTTAGTTTTCATGATGAGTGTGTCTTTGAGTTTCATGGTTATATTATTACTCTGGGAGAGAGTGCAAGATACAAGCTTTTCTGGTTACAGACTAAGGAACACAGTATTTTGGGAGACAGATTTTGTCTTTGTGGTTTTTTTTTTTTTTTTTTTTTTTTTTGGTTCTTTTTTTCGGAGCTGGGGACCGAACCCAGGGCCTTGCGCTTCCTAGGTAAGGGCTCTACCACTGAGCTAAATCCCCAGCCCCACTGAGCTAAATCCCCAGCCCCATTGTCTTTGTGTTTTTAAAAAGTGTGATTAGGCTCTGGAAACCTCACAGAGTCATACTGATCAGATTTGATAGAGGTAGACTGCCTGAAAAAATTAATTCAGGAGAATCAAACAAAAAGAGATTTCGATTCTAAACTTTTGTCTTGAGACTTGTATTTTACAGAGTGTGCCTACTTGGATTCCTGGTCTTAAGGACTTTCAGCTGGGTCCAGTCAGGACACATCGGCTATAGCATTTGCTTCATTCTTCCTACCCCCTATCCCCAAGGATATTTCAATGCCCATGTACAGCTTGAAGAAGTTATAGAGGAGTCATTGCCCCAATTCCCTGGACTTTGGGGGGCTTAAAGTGGTTATTCTAAAGTTGTTTTTATGAGGAATTTAGAAATGGTTGTAATTTAATAGGGAGGAATTAGCTAGATTGAGTTATACAGTCGTAATCTCATTTGGTAACTAAGTTAAAATCTTTGCTTTGATATAGAATTTATTTGTTAAAAGAGTTTAAAAGTACAAGGTTTAGAGCCAGTCCTTCTATTGATGTCATTACAAACTTCTGAGTTGATTACACATGTGAGTTAAGGGCCAAATAGCAAATATATTGCTGACTTTGTGAGAGTACTTTCAAGATATTAAGATATAAAGTCAACAATCCAGCTTGTCTTATATAGATAGATAGTTTTCAAAAATGTCAGAAATCCACAAAATTTGAGATTTAAAGTTATTTATCTTTTGTTGAGACATATCTTCTCCTAACAGTTCCCCTTTGGTGGATTTAATGAAGAATTTGAACATCTCTACCTCCAGATGAGGCAATACTGTGTGACTAGACAGCCACTGGACAAAACTGCCTGTTTCATCTGCAGACTAATACTGTCCAGAAAAGGACAAATTATGCAGAGTAGTTGACTAATAAGCTCTGCCAAGACAGGGTTATCAGACCTTCAAAATCTGCATTTCAACAGTCTGTCAGTTGATTTTTGGGCCAGAAGTTTGAAGACTTGAGCTCACATGTTGCTAACAGGGGACTGTGCTAGTGGAGATTTGTCCACTCTCAGTTCTGGAAGCTGTGTTAGGCATCCTATGTGTATAGATATTTGGTAATTCTTAGATTTCTGACGGTGTTGAAGACTGATTATAATTTCATAGCCTATCAGGCTGTTTAACTCCGGAAATATATATTTTATTGGATAGTTCTCAGATAGTATAAAAGCTAGCCAAGATATAATATAGATTTTAAGCCTTTCTTAAGCTGGAATGGATAACTAAATGTTCTGTTTAAGTGATATAGTGATGGACTTAGTGTTGAGTATATCATATGTTTTATAAGTTGTAGAATGGTAATAATTGTACTCAATTTATATATAAGTGAAAAGGCCTTTTAACTGGACAAAAAGGGGGAAATATTGTGGTTTGCCCTGGAGTTATCTGTATTTTGATGCTAATTCCACTGCCCCAAGGACTGCTGTTTAGTCAGGTACTCAGGACTCAGGTAACTTCACCAGACCTTCTCCCCATTGAATTTGTAAGATACAGGTGAGGGACAGGTACAGGATAGAAGGAGGCCTATCATTGGAGGAGAAGGAAGGATGGGTGGGAGAGAAGTTTGAAGGAAGAGGAGGAGACTGGGACAGAAAGGAGGAAGAGACAGGAGAGAGAGGGAGAGAAGTCGTGGCAGGTGACGTTAAGATTCTGCTCTGTGTGTTTCCAGGTTGTTATTAATGTTCTTAAGGGGTGGATGGCACTGGGTTTTGTATGTTTAAGTGGGCAATTATATCTTACCAATTGGGTCAAAAGAAAAAAGAAAGAAAGAAAGAAAGAAAGAAAGAAAGAAAGAAAGAAAGAAAGAAAGGAAGGAAGGAAGGAAGGAAGAAACGGGGTAACTGAAAGGAGAAGGGAGGAGTGGGGAGGATGAGGAAGGGGAGGAGAAGGAGGAGGAGGAGGGGGAAGGAAAAAGAGACCACCACCAACAGCACTATGATTGACTTCAGCATTGCATTGGAAAACTATGGATCTCTCAGTTAAACTGGGATTCTGCCTTCAAAATGAGGGAAGGAAAGAAAGATGTGGGTGAAGCAGGCAAGCATCCTTATCTGCTGTCAAAGCTATGATGGACACACATTCCAAGCATCTGGACCAAGATCATGCATGGATAGACAATTAAATTAGTAATGCATATAATATTTGAAAAACCATATTACAGTCAAACACATGGTTAAAAACACATGTGTTATTATGTTCTGAATGTTTCCTCCCTCATTTCTACACCCTTTTAAAGTTAATAGATTTATAGCAGTCCATTAAATAGATATGGCCTAGGTATTTAATTAAATTTATAATCCTTGATATTACATAATTATGAATTTTAATTTTTAACCATTCTATGATAGGCACACTTTACACAGAACTTTGAATGTGAATGTGTCACTGATCATTTTCTTAAGATAAATTGTGTGACAGGCAAGAGACATAGAAAAGGTATTGATTGAGTATTTTCTTCTGGCAAGAACTTATTTCCTGTCATGAGATCAAGGACTACTATAAAGTCTTCACATCTACCCAGAGCAGCTACTGAACTCCTACTTTAAAGGCAAAAGTAAACTTTCATTGCTGTAATGAAACCGATAGTTTGATGACCATTGAAATGAAACAAGTATTCTCATATTGGTACAAATTTGTATTTTTTAAATTATTTTTTAATTTTAAAAAATATTTATTTATCTAATGTATATGAGCAGAAGCCATCTTAGACTCACCAGAAGAGGGCATCAGATCTCATTATAGATGGTTGTGAGGCACCATGTGGGTGCTGGGAATTGAACTCAGGACCTCTGGAAGAGCAGTCAGTGCTCTTAACTGCTGAGCCATCTCTCCAGCCCTTTTAATTCATCAATTACCTCTTGAGTGACTTCTGCCTCTAAGTAAAATAATAAATAAATAAATAAATAAATAAATAAATAATGAAAGTAAAGAAATAAGAAAGGTGGAGCACATTGAATAGTTACTTGGACCAAAAATGTGTTTAGAAAGGTAAATGGCCAGGAATAATTGGATCTTATAAAATGAATAAAGGATGTTATTAGAGCTAACTTAAAGAATGTCATGTATTGATCTCACTGTATATTCTTTGTGATAGAGATTAATGGCCAGAACATAAATGATGTTGATAAGGAAGAATTCAAGTCCAGCATAGATCAAGACTTACAGAGAACTTCCCCTCATGTAAATTTTTACCCTGGGACTCACTAAACTGTTAGAGTATTGCTAATATGTACAGAATCTTGTGGGAGAGGAGCTTAGGGCTATCAGCTGCCTGGTAAACGTTGCTCAGAGATTTATAGAAGAGAGGTAAGTGAATGTAGGATGATGTCATTATGCAGCAAAGTGAGTCCAGGATAAGGCAAAGCCTCATTGGATGAGAGGGAAGGGTAGGCGGGGAAAAGTTTAGGAAGGAGATAGGAGGGGGAGCAAAGAGAGGAAGGTGGAGACAGAGGAGGTAGATTATTCTGATCTAGGAGGTCTAGGTCAACTTTATCTTGTCTAGGAGGGAGGTCTCTACCTTTATTAATTGGCAGTGAATTTATTGTGTGGATGCAGTGTAGATTAAGAATTTAACATAAAAATCTAATTGTTCAACTACAAGTTTCTAGAGCTTTAGTTTTACTGGGCTATAAGGGATGTGAGCAAAGTTCCCTGGCAGGCAGAGAGACAACCTTTCTCAGTTCTGGAAGCAGTGCTAGGCTATAGAATACCTAGGGCTAGCGTAGTGTGTTACCAGGCTAGAATGCTATGTGTGTGTCAGGCGTGGTAACAACCCGCCAAGGGGACAGTGTGTGAAAGCGTCTGGCAGAGAGACAGCCAGAGCACGCGACTCCCGCAGATCCACACGGTGTGAGAATGCGCAGGTACAGGTAGGCACCAATCCATTTTTTATTTTTACCACAACAGGTGAGGACTACACTTATTTGTAGATAGGACAAGTGTTCACCGATTGTTGTTAGGGGCTGTGCTGGTTTAGTAAATTACTAGTTGTAGATTCTTTTCCAAAAACCAGGACTTCCCTAACGCTGAGTAGATAGCTAGCTTTCTACGACCAGGCATGGTTTCTGAGGAAACTTCCCTTGGCAACATAAGACCACTACAGAAAACCACGGCCAATCAGAATGTAGAGTTGTGGAGCCCAGTCCCAATGGATATATTTACGAAAGAATCCCATACCTAAGACCCAGGAAGCACCACAGAAGAGGCAGTGGAAAGATTGTAAGAGCCGAAAGATCAGGGAGTTTGCTGGGACGGTGTCTCCTAGTATTATCAGAAGCCATATCCTCGGACTTTCACCTACATGACTACTCAAGTTTGAGCTGAATAGGGATGACACCAACGGACATGCCGAAGGGGAAGGGGAAAAGCCTGTGGGGCCTCAGTATTACACAAAGAACTACAGATACCTTAGGGAAGCTGGGAGTGGGAGAGCTGGTCTTCTCTAGGGAATAAAACACCACCTGATTGTCTACTGCCCAATAGTCAGTTGTGGGAACATACACAGAAGTAGTATTAGTCAGGTAGAATGGGTTATATTTAGGAATGTATATATTGACTTATAACATATTGTTTATATATTTCTAATATTTATGTCTATATTATATAAATACAACATATTTATATATAATAAACATAACATATTGATACATTATTTATTATTAAATGTGTAATATATTATAATACATAAAATATGTGTGTATGTATATGCATACACATATATACACACATGCATGTATATACCATAACTATCAGTGGAAATGAGGCCATCCATTTAAAAGGAGTGGAGAGGACATGTTGAAGAGTTTGAAGGGAGAAAAGGTGAGGGAGAAATGTTTAATTATATTGTAATCTCTAAAAAATAAAGCAGAAAGTAGGGAACGTGCATAAATCATGCCATGTCAGTGACTAAAATACACATGTATTCTCCCACCTAATTAAATGGGTCACCCCAAATGTTGGGTCTAGTGGGCCGGGTTCTCCATTTGCATTGTACAAATCAGGCGGGGAGCTGCAAATTAATAATGACATTTAGTGGGAACGTGTGCGAATGGGAATAAGCAATTTTAAAAGATGTGAGTTGCTTACTGTACAGGACTAGAGTTAATAGGCAACTGGTGTGCTTTATAAAAATATGGCAGGGATTGTTAAAATAGCAAGAAAAACATTTTAAAAATCGATTTTAGAGCCACAAACAAACAATTTCTCTTTACAGCAGGCAAGGGACTGGCCAGATTATCTTGTCTAAGCCTTCATTTTACAGTTGTCAAAACAGATGTGGAGTCAGGTGAAGTGCCTTCCCCAGCCTCCCAACAAGTTAGCTGCATGAGTTAACGCTACATCATCTGTCATGCCGACATTTCTCCTCTCTAGCTCTTGATTACTGTCTCTCGTGATCTATTCTTCCAGGAAAAGTGAGGTTCCCTCAGCAGAATGCAATTGCTTTTTTCCAAAGTGCAAAGAAAGTGGGCGTCTTGGATTGAAACATGGATTTCCAACAGGATTTGAGATTGCTAGGGGAGGAGACCTAAACCATGATCGGCCCCCTCAGTGTGAGAGCTGGTGTCTCCTGACCCCACACATGTACCACACTCGGTCCTGTTCAAACGGGGAAGGTTACTGCACCCCAGCTCTGTTTCTAGCTCACATCCTAGTGTACTCCTTAACATCCTGGCTTGGCAACTTGACCTCTTCGTGTGGTGGTACCATGCACTATGTGATGATCCTGGCACCCACTGCCCTCCTCAGACAAAGGGAGACATCTTGGAAAGCCTTCCTTCATGTATGCTGCTCCTGTGACTGAAGCTCCGCCATCAGGTTTTTGTACCTCTGTCCAGATGTCTACGTACAGCCAGTGTTTCTCCAGGGAGACTTCTGGTTCCTACTCTTCTTGCCCATTACCCTTCATCCTATTAGTTCATTTCATTTTTTAAAATATGCCAACAGTTGGATTTTTCTTTAACTTCTTCATATTTTTTTTACTCTATGTGCATCCTAAAAACGCAAATATCAGTCATATTTATCCCTGGAAATGTAGGGCCCTCTCAAAAGGTTGGTTTATCAGAACACCTCTGTAAAAATACTTCCTCAATCCCAGTAACGAATTTGTGAAAGAAAAGTTTCCATTCAGACTCCATCCTTCCTAAGTGAGTATGACCATATTTAGCTTTAGCCGGGCTGGGTATTTATACTATCCTGTATCTTAACAAAAGGCTAAAAAGAGAGATGGGCGCCATATGAATGTATAAATTGGCACACGTGAGAATCAGGCTAAGCGAAGGGCCCATAGTCCCACAATTAGTTACTGTGGTAGTTTGAATATGCTTGGCCCAGGGAGTGTCACTGTTAGGAGGTGTGGCCTTGTTGGAGTAGGTGTGTCACTGTAGGGGTGGGCTTTGAGAACCTCCTACTAGCTGCCTGAGGAATCAGTCTTCTACTTGCCTTCAGAACAAGATGTAGAACTCTCAGCTCCTCCTGCACCATGCCTGCCTGGATGCTGCCATGCTCCTGCCTTGATGATAATGGACTGAACCTCTGAACCTGTAAGCCAGCCCCAATTAAATGTTATCCTTCCTCAGAATTGCCTTGGTCATGGTGTCTCTTCACAGCAGTAAAACACTAACTGAGGCAGTTACGTTCTACACTGGTAAGTTTTGGGCAACTACTATAACAAACTAGACTCATCTGTGAAAAGAAAACCTCAAGAGGAATTGCCTCTCTCAGATTGGCCTTTGGGCATCTCTCTGGGGCTTTTTCTTGATTAGTGATTATTGTAGGAGGTCCCAGCCTACTGTGGGCAATGCCACTCCTGAGCAGGTGGTCCTGGTTGTATAAGAAAGCAGGCCAAGCAAGCCATGGAAAGGAATTCAGTAACATCTCTCCATGGCTCCTGCTAGATTCCTTGCCCTGACTTCCTTCAGAGATGTACAGTGATCAGGGCATATAAGCCAACTAAACGTGTTCCTCCCCAAGGTGGTTTCGGCCCATGTTTTATCACAGTGATAGAAAGACAAACAGGACACCAGTGATGTCCCTTCCTCCTTTAAACCGGAGAGGAATTGTAAGCTTGAATAACTTCAAATGTTGAGAAGGTTAAGACTCGGAGAACCAGTGACTGGCTCAAAATGGCCAGTATCCACAGCCAAAGTTAAGGCACAATCTATGTCTGTGGGCTCTCACTTCTTTGTCTCACACTGAATCACGTTTCTGCTGTAAACTAAATGACTTTATAGGGCCCAACAGAGATGGAACAGGAGACAGAGGGCAGGAGAAAGCCAGGAAGTAGATTAGTAATACAGATTCAACAGATATATGAGATAAAACAAAAACAAACATAACATTCTAACCCAAGGGAGTCTACTGTAGTGGGGTTTATACTTTACACCGATGATAAAGGCTATGGTTTGTTTGTTCCTCAGGAGGGAGGCATAAGATTCCCACAACTCCTGACCAACACAGATGCAGATACTCACAGCCAACCGTCAGACTGAGCCCAGGGACCCCAGTGGAAGATCTAGGGGAAGGACTGAAGGAGCTGAAGGTGACTGCAACCCCACAGGAAGAAAGAAGAACAATATCAACTAACCGGACCACCCAGAGCTCCCAGGGACTAAACCACCAGCCAAAGAGCACACATGGAGGGATCTGTGGCTCCAGATACATATGTAGCAGAGGATGGTCTTATCTGACATCAATGGGAGGAGAGGCTCTCGGTCCTGTGGAAGTTTGATTCCCCAGGGTAGTGGGATGCTAGAGCAGTGAGGTGGGACTGGATAAGTGGGTAGAGGAGCACCCTCACAGAGGCAAAGGGGAGGGAGAGAGGAGGGATAAGATGGGAGGAGGTTGGTGGAGGGTCTTGATGGGAGGACGGGAGATATTATTTGAAATATAAACAGGGGTTGGGGATTTAGCTCAGTGGTAGAGCGCTTGCCTAGGAAGCGCAAGGCCCTGGGTTCGGTCCCCAGCTCCGAAAAAAAGAACCAAAAAAAAAATATATAAACAAAATGATTAATAAAAAAGATTCCCACAACTCAGTTGGAAGCTCTGAGAGGTACTGTGAACTCCCCATTACTTGGGTAAATCAAGGCAGTTTTCTATGCTCACAGAGGACCTCCCCCTGTAAATTGTGAAACACTGTGAAAAGCCAAGTTTCTCACATCTGTAGCATACAATTTTGTCTCTTGTATATAGGTGAGGGTTATAAAACTCCAGCTAAACATGAGTATAAAGACTTGCCTATGAGGGATGAGGTAGTAGGTAAGACAGATGGATACTATTGTTACCTGTCTATCTCAGGACAGCAACAATCTCCTTGCTTGTACACTTCCCAGTATTCTCTTAAGTCCATAAGCAACTGAACATGAAGTATTTCTGATGAGATTCTGTAAAAGTGCATCCTTGTAGCATTTACATTATGTCATTTTCCCCTCAGCTTCAGAATGGCTGGGCTGTATTCACGAGGATGGATTTTCCAGTGTCATTTCCTTTCCTTACCAATTGATTTTGGACAGCAATTATGAAGTTCTATTATTCAATGATGGCTCAGTTATCACATATCTCATGTGCCTCTGTGTGTGTGTGTGTGTGTGTGTGTGTGCATGTGTGTGTGTGTGCATGTGTGTGTGTATGTGTGTGTGTGGGGGTAGGGTATGCTGAGAACTAAATAGTCCCACAGTGCAGGGAGTACATGCCGAGAATTACATAGTCCCACCACCTTGCATACCCTACCCATCCCAAGAACCAAGCCCAGCTGTGCCCAAAGGGCAGGGCCTGGAGTGGAAAAGGAAGAGGAGACCAAAAGTTACTCGAGCTTTGAGATTCTAGGAGTTCTTCAAGACCATGAAATGCTCACTTAACTTCAAAGTTTTAGTTTCCTCCTCAATAAATGGATAATGGCAGCCCCTGGCTCTACCAGAAGCTTGCTCCAAGCATCAAAAGAGATAATGGTGGTGAAAGTACCCTGTAGACTACTTTATAAGTAGATGTACTCAGGCAGACCTGGCTGTGTGCGCAAGGGGCCGTGCTAAGGATCCACACTACTTGAGAGAGGCGATGAGGCAATGTAAGTGCCTGGAAGCTACGTGTTTAATGATACCTTCTCCCTGCCTGAAATGTATGTGTATCCACATGTGCCTGTATGTGTTCGCGTGTACGTGTATTATTAGTTCTCTGCATTGCTTTAACAAAAATATCATGGAATGGCAACTCCCAACGTTCTGGATGTCGGAAAGTCCAAGGTCAAGTCACCAGCAGATAATTGTTTAAGGTTTGGGATTATTCCAAATAGTTTGACCAGCAACATACTTGAATATATCTTTTTGTATATTTATCCATTTATCTCATTTATTTGTATTTATTTTACTTCTTTTATTTTAAGATTTGTTTTACTTTTAATTATGGGTTATCCTGCAAATCTGTGTAGCTGTCTGCAGAGGACAAAGGGGAATTTCTGATTCCTTGAAACTGGAGTTACAGGTGGTTGTGAACCATCTAATCATGGGTGTCAGGAGTCAAAACCAAGTCCTCTGCAAGAGGCTAAGCCATTTCTCCAAACTATAATTTTTATTCATGCATACATGGGTGTCTGTGATAATGTCTGCTGTGTGTGTATGTATCTGTGTCTGTGTAAGTGTGTGTGTGTGTGTGTGTGTGTGTGTGTGTGTGTGTGACTATCTCCTGGGTTTGTATTTGTGTGTACATGTATCTGTATGAGTATTTGCATGTGTGTCTGTGTGAATACCTGCCATTTTTATGCATTTTATGTGTCTATATGAGTGACTATTTTCTGTGTGTGTATGTGTTTGTGTCTGTATGTCTGCTGTGTGTGTGTGTTTGTGTCTGTATATCTGCTGTGTGTGTATGTGTTTGTGTCTGTGTGTCTGCTATTCCTGTGGGGGTGACTGTGGTATCCAGAGGGCATTGGTTTTACTTAGGCTGAGGTCCAGAGGGTTATGAATCTCACAATGTCCGTGCTGGGAAGAGGAGTTGGTTCTTCCAGAAGAGCAGCGAGCAAATTCTCTCAATGACTGAGCAAACTCTTTGATTCTCATTCACTGATTTCTGTCACTACTTTCCAATTAACTTTTGAATCACAGACTATAGATACAGATTCAGATTTTGGTGATGTTGCCAAATGGTTTTCTCTGAACCAATTTCCAACCTATCTAGCAGTACACAGTATTCACAACGCTCATGCTTGGTATTTTCCATGTTTCTTTTTTGTCCTCTCTACAGGTATCTTAGTTTTCTGTAGTTACAAAATAAGTTGTTAAAAACTTACAGGCCTAAAACAATGCACATTAGTTATTTTATAGTTGATGTATCTTAGAGTAAAATTTCTCTGGATTTTCTTCTCAGAGTCCTAGAAGGCATGATAAAGATAGTATCGGCAATTTCCTCCTCAAATGACTGTTGTGTGTTTTGAACAGGTATGGCAAACCATAGACTCATGTGATTGAATGCTTGCCCATGGGGAGTAGTGCTATCAGGAGGTGTGGTCTTGTTGGAGGAAGTCTATCACTGTGAGAGTTGCCTTTGAGATCTCTTATGCTCAAGCTCCACCCGGTGTGGAATGTGGTCTTGTGCTGCCTTGGATTAAAATATAGAAATCTCGGCTCCTCCAGCACCATGTCTGCGTGGATGCTTCCATGCCTCCCGCCGTGATGATAATGGACTGAACCTCTGAAACTGTAAGCCAGCCTCTACTAAAAGTTGCCTTGACCATGATGTCTCTTCACAGCAATAAAACTCTTAGACTCATCTGGCATTATGACTGGTCCAGACTCTGTTCCTAAGATCCTCTTGTTGTTGACTGACTTCATTGTCATTGCCGGATGACTGATAGCCTCATGATGTACCCTGACTGTTGATGATGCTGTAGCAAAGGCCTTGAAGCTGTCTGTAATCTGGGATTCTGCTTTCCTCTCTTTGTTGCATGAGTATCTCGAAGATACCGCAAACTTCATGAGATGGACAGGAATCTTTACCTCTAGTAGTAAATAGCGTCTACGAAAAGTGATGCAAAATGAGAGTAACATTGAGTAGCATCCATTATCCCTGCCAGGGTCTATTGGTGAGAAACCAATGAAAAGTCTAATTTGTGCTCAAAAGGAGGAGGTTCACAGAGGTGAAGCCACCATGCGCCTGAGGACACTGTGGGTAGTGTTTAGATTTTCTCTCACAGTGGTTGCATCACACTGGAATGTTAGTGTACGTCATATGACCCTTTGTCTTTGGAACTAAGAGAGCAAAATAAGAAATTAGCTAGTAAGTTTGTTCTGAAATATCCAGATTATTGTTTTCCCCAACTTACAAATTAAACTTTGTTCAGCCCTTCTAAATGTGGACTCCGAATGCACACTTCTGCTCTCATGTAAATCCTACATTTTATGTAGGCTTTATAGTCTGCCATCTCCAGTATGTATTATTTTAATTGAATACTAAAGACACAGACCTGAACTGTAGTCTGAGGTAGGCCAGAAATTTTGATGGCTGTGTTGTAATATGTGGATTTCTTTCTCAGCTGCCTGGAGCTTGACTAGGCTCTCCTTTCTTGCTTACTTCCTCTGAACAGCAGGAAGTGTCATTTCTTGTTAAGCAGCCATTTCACCCCAGGACAGACAGCATTTCAAGAGCCAATGCTGGGATCTCCGAGGTTTGTTTATCACTCCATCTAACTTCAGAGCATGTTCGAGCCTTCCCCTAGGAAGAGAGTCCTGTGCAGTATTAGACATCACCTCGCTGCTGAGACGTGTTCGATCACAGATTTTTTTTTTAATGGAATCTTTCATACGAATCACAAGAGAGCACCGAGAACACCACTTCTTCAGTGTCTGGAATTGAAAGCGTCACTCAGCTAGACAAACACTGCATTCTTCAATGTGTCATTCACTGCAGCAAACATTGTCACAGATGAGATAATACAGCCAACCGCAGCCGCGCACAGTAGAGAGTTTGTGAACTGATGCACACTGAAGAGATTTGAAAAATAATTATTTGGGTGAACTTCTGGATTCATCATTTCCCTAAATCCAGATGGCACAAAAGCCCCTCTTACAGAATATTTTTTAACCTTGAATAATATTTTAATCTTTTGATAACCCTATTAACAGAAATATGCAAAAAGAAACTTGCATGATGGGAAATAAATTTCCAAATATAGCAACGTACTCGTAGGAGAGTGATTACATCTAACACAGAAAATGTCACAGGGATAATTCCACCTGGTGCGTCTTTGAGCCGCGTTTATAATAAGACTACAGAGAAATTCATTCAGATTTGACTTCCCTTGCAAGGAAGTGGGAAATGTATGCCAAAATATTCAGAACTCTGAAAGAAACACCTGAAAATTATTTATAGCGAATAAAATTCAACTATCATGAGCAGTGCATTTTAATTTCTGCTGAACACGAAAAATAATTATTCCTTAAATGTGGTTTTGTAAGTAAAAGTCACAGGTAATTGAATATTGATACAACACACAGAAGGGAGCTGAGTGAGATGAGCAAGGTTCCTGTGTTTATTAAGAGTCAAGGAGGCTCACTCTTCTTTCTTTTCTGTCCTCTCTCCCTCCCTTCCTCCCTCCCTTTCTTCTTTCCTCCTCCCCCACCTCTCTCTCTCCCTTCCTTCCTTCCCTCCTTCCTTCCTCTTCCCCTCTCTCTCTTCCTCTCTCTTTCCTTTCTTTCTTTCTCTCTTTCTCTCTCTCCCTCCCTCTCTCTTTCCCTTTCTCTCTCTCTCTCTCTCTCTCTCTCTCTCTCTCTCTCTCTTTCTTTCTTTCTATTGTTTGTTTCTCCTACATAGCCTTGGCTGTCCCAGAACTCACAATGTAGTCTAGTCTGGTCTTCAACTCACAGAGATCCATCTGCCTCTGCCTCCTGAATGCTGGGATTAAAGGCACCATGCCTAGTGAGTTTATTTATTTTATTTTATATTTATTCATTTACATTTGTTTGTTTCCTGAGACGGGGTTACTCTGCATAGCCCTGGCTATCCCAGAACTCACTCTGTAGATCAGGCTGGCCTTAAACTCACAAAATCCTCCTGCCTCTGCCTCCCAAGTTCTGGGATTAAAAGTGTGCACCACCACTGTCCAGAAAATGTATCTATTTCTGATTGCATGATTTTTAGTATTTCACTTTCTCTTTAATTTTTCAAGAAAAAAATCTTTGGAAATAATTCTAAGAAGCATCTATCCTGTTCTATTATATATGCACCCACTCTTAAAATTTTCCCTTGAAATAACATTCTTAAACAAGACTGTAGTGAAGACTAATAGCTTTGGATTCCTTAAGTAAAAGTCATACTTCTAGAGAGTGAGGTGAATTACAGAGAAGCAGCTGTAAGTCCTGCTCTTTCAAATAATGATGGCTTCTACCGCCTCTGGCAGAGCACACTGAAGAGTCCCACCTTTGTGAGGTATCATCAGGAAATGAGGATTGGAAACTAGAATCCTGTCAGGTTTCTGTCAAAGGCAAACAATTAAACCCTCCAGTGTTCTAGGGATAGGCGTATTTTCATCATATATATATATATATATATATATATATATATATATATATATATATATGTATATATATATATGTGTGTGTATATGTATATATATGTATATATGTATATATATGTGTATATGTACACTAATCTTTTCAATAATCTTGTAAGATGGCAGTATCAGTTTATTATTTATTCTTCTTTCATACATTACATTCCAACCTCAGTCTCCCCTCCCTCCTCTCTTCCCAGTCCCCACCACCACCCTTCTCCCCAAGACCTGCAGTTTCTCATTTCTCTTCAGAAAAGAGCAGGCTTCCCAGTGATATCAATTGGTCATGACATAACCAGATGTAATAAGACTGGGCACCCTTCTATTAAGGTTGGAAGAGACAACTCAGTAGGAGGAAAAGAATCCCAAGAGCAGTCAAAAGAGTCAGAGATAGCCCCCACTCCCACGGTACGTGTCCCAGAAAACCCTCAAGTTAAGCAGTCACAATGTATATTCTGGGGACCTAGCTCAGACCCCTGCAGCCTCTGTGATTGCTGCTTCAGTCTCTGAGCCCCTATGAGCCCTGCTTAGTTGATTCTGTGGGCTGTGTTCGTGTGGTGTCCTTGGCCTACAATCTTTCCTTTTCCTCTTCTTCTATGGGGTTCCTTGAGCCCTACCCAACGTTAGGCTGTGGGTCTCTGCCACTTCTGCTGTCTGTATTGGAGGAAGCTACTCTGATGACGATTGAGCTAGTCACGATGGCGTTATCAATGTAATAAACATCATGGTTTCCATTCACTGAAGGAGCAGAACTTAAGAGTGCTGGAGAGTAAACGTGGACAGGCAAGGACAGAGTTAGAAGTCAGTCCTTGGTGAGCCTGGTGCTGTGGCCCAGCAACTTCATTTCTTTGGTGTGCATCAGACGCCATTCCTGTCTGTCTTGTGTTCTACGGTTCCCAGAAGCCCCTGGGACTGGCTCAAACCCACAAACACACACTGCAACGGTATTAATGGAGTACACTAGGAGATGTATGTGCCTGCAGGGTTCTTGAGGCTGGCAGGATACACCCGAACAACATTAAACTGTCACTTGGAACTGCATCAAGAATTCAGCTCCAGGGGTTGGGGATTTAGCTCAGTGGTAGAGCGCTTGCCTAGGAAGCACAAGGCCCTGGGTTCGGTCCCCAGCTCCGAAAAAAAGAACCAAAAAAAAAAAAAAAAAAAAGAATTCAGCTCCAGCGTCTCTCCGTTTTGTATTTCAACAGTCAGCCATCCGACACTGTAGGACACCAATGCTATGTCCAGCCGCTCTCAACCCTTCCTGTTCTCCCTTGCATTACTTCTAAAACAATGTCCCAAATCCATTCAAGGGAACAAAGGAACATCTGAAGAAACAACCCACAGACACACTTAACTATTTTTAACCTTTGTTTTTAGCCGTTGGATCATGAATGTCCCAATATGTAGCTTCATACATCTTTATAAATATATACTATATCATGGGTATATTATACGACTTCTATTCACTAGACTTGTGCGCTGGGTGGATTAATGCTTCTTGCCCACTTCAGAGATTTCACAGCATTATTTCTCTAAGTGCTCCTCTGCTCTGTCCTCTTCTTTCCTGTCTGTAGGACCCTAATCGCACATATCATAATGCTCTAATTTATGCTTGCATTTTTAAAGAGTCTTGCTATGTTACCCAGGACAGCTTGAAGTTCTGTGTGTAGCTCTAACTGGCCTCAAACTTATGGTCCTTGTGCCTCAACCTCCCAGTTGCTGGGATTATAGACATGCACCACTTTACCCAGCTTCCCATTCTCTTAACTTTCCCTGTATTGTATCATATATCATATCATCATATCACCATGTTGTCTCTTTTTGGTTTATTTTGGATGGTGAATGTTCTTTGGAAGTTTACTAGTCTTGCCTCTTGACGTCTGCATGATACTTTAAAAACAAAACCCAAATAATTTCAGCTTTATTGTACAATTTACATACCTTAATCTACCCATTTAAAGTCAGTGCACGCTGGGAAGAGAAAGAAATGGAGCAGTCTAAGGACCTTGCAAACTAAGTTCAGAAGCACGGGTGGGCTGGATGGACAACGGGTAGGCTGGTGGATCAGCACAAGAATACCGTCCTGGGTTCTGCCCTGCTCTTGTGAGGTCTTGGTGTGATAAACTTACTGATCTGCCCAGAGGTTTTCCCGTCCCAGGGAAGCTCACTTAACCTCTAAACCTATTTCTATCTCTGCCTTTCATTTGAACAAAAGATTTTGCCCCCAAATATCTCTCTTCCCGCTAGCAAAACTGATAACTGATTCACATTGGAGTATGGATGACTAGTCTGCTGTATAGAATGTTTACATAGAATGTTCCTAGACATGCAGTGCCATAGCTCACATTTTCTCAAACAAAGATTAATGGGCCTTTTTCCTATAAAAAAAAATGCTCAGTCCTTGGCTTCCTTCCAGGCCTTGTGAATAAAAATCTCAGAAAATGAGGCTTAGAATCTTCAGTGTTCTCTCTGTTTCTTACAGCCCCAGAGTTACAAAATCAAAGCCTTAACTCAGAAATCTCAAATGTCTGTTAGTAGGACCTCAAGTGCAAGTCGGATTGACTCCAAGTAATTACAGAGGTCTCCAGGGGACTCAACCATGCCTTTATAACTGCACCTCAGTAGCCCCAACAATTTCAATTTCAAGCAGAAGTAACCCAGTTTTAAGTAAATGAATATTTATACAGTATATGCACAAAGTCCAACCCTATATAGGCTCCTCAGGGAGAGATAGAAAAGCAAATGAAGACAGTCATTTTTATTTGAGAGGTAGGGAAAAAAAATCTGCGAGACCAGACTTTTACTCTGAGCCAAGACAGATACAGAGGGTACTTTGGAAATGACTAATTTAAAATGACACAATCCATTTTGAGTTTCAGCCAGGTGCACTGGTGCAGTGACTAGAGACCTTCGTCACTCTGACTCTGAGTAAGGCTGAACCCAGACAGTTGGCATCTTTGAGCTCCCAAGGATTTTCTTGTGCTGGTCCTTAATCTTAGTAAGTATGACCTCCTCAGTCAATAGCCCTTGCTTAGATTGTAACGTCCAAGATGCATGTGGGGTGTGTTTATTTGTTATTGAAAAGGCTTTACAAAGGTGAGATAATATATCTTCTAGATATCTTGGTCAGGTCCCCCAAAGCCAGACTTAGCAACTGTGTTATCTTCTCTGGCGTACCGCCTCTTGCTTCCTGTGTCTTGGCAAATTGACTCTTCACTTTCTGAACAGAAAAACCCTTTGCACACATTGTTAATAAGATAGGCGTTGGGAAATAATGGAATGCTACTGCTGCTGCAAATGTTTCCATAATTTACTCATAAAACTCATGGCTCAGACAGCATAATATAAACAGCGAGATCCAAAAGGGAAGATGTTAAGCCTCTTAAGCGGGAAGATGGAATAATATATTTATGATTGCAGAAAGAGTTGCGAAATTCAGCAGGACACAGAATGCCTAACTGATAAAGAAGTAGCTGGAAAAAAATTTGGACCACATCAAATTCTGAACCTTCAATGTGATTAAAACAAACAAACAAACAAACAAACAAACAACTCACGCACACACAGCTGAAAGCAAATGGCAGAGGCATTTTCAACACATAAGGCAAAGAAAGGTTGAGCATCCGGAGGACATGACGACGGCATACAGTTTTACAAGGAAAGGAACTGGAACTCAATGGAGAATGTGCAATAACTAGAAAGAAGAGTCCAGAGAGCACAAAATGGGAGCCACCCACGAGCATATGAGAAAGGGCTTGGATGCAATGGTACTCTTTGCAATAAAGAGTGTAAGGAAAGGTTTCATATCGGTCAGATTAGGAAAAGTGAAAAAGCCTGAATGAGTAGATAGGGTTCTCAGGTTGGGATCTATAGAAGCCAGCCACCATTAACACAGGAAGAAAAGGGTGTGTTAAATCATCACAACTAATGTTTACTGTTTGCTGACCGGGTGCCGGGCACGGTTCCAAAGGCACCACAGACATTCGCTCCATTAACCATTCATTGCAAAGCTGTAAGACATAGCTATAGGTACGGTTGTTGCTTTTACATGTAATAGAGGAAGAGGAGGAGGAGACTGAGTGGTCGATCTGCCCAAGGTCACATGGCTAGTGACATGATTTAGGTTATGACCTTAAAGACAATGATTTAGGTTATGACCAAGCAGACTATTTGCAGAGTGCATTTCCTTAGAGCCTCACCCGGCCATCAGGAAACTCGAAGTCTATCGATGGCTCCGAAACTACACCCAATGTCAGACAAACCATTGAACACAGCAGTGACACAGCACAACCATCAGAAATCCTACCTGGTTTGGGAACCTCTTGTGTCTGAGGTCAAAAGAATGGATTCCAAGAAGTGTCTGCTTCTATTAGACTTTTAGTCACCATTGGGTTGGCGCCCTAAAGCAAAGAGAGAATTATGGCTTCTGAAAGAGGAGATGACGTCTCAAAAGTTGAAAACATTTCTACTATGTGTAGTAAGGTGATGAATAGCCAAAAAGGGTGGCAAGTGGTTGCCACACTGGCAATGCCACAGACAGAAAGAGCACAGACAGATTGGCGATCTTGCAGCACGTACGGATTTTCCACTTTCTTGGTTTGTTTGTTTTTGTTTTGTTTGTAATTCTTGTTTATTTTCTGATATCTCTTGAGAATCCAAAACTGGGGGCTAGTGGGATAACTTAGTGGGTCATGGTGCCAGGTACCAAGCTTGACAACTTGGGTTTGATCCTTGGAACTCATACGGTAGAAGGAAAGAGCTGGCTCTCACAGATTGTCCCCTGACCTCCACACGTTCACCACAACTTGAAACCCCCACAATTAAAGTGTAATGAAAAAGAATTACAAAAAAGGGGGGTAAGTACACATGACTGACAGGTAAGGAAAGAGACCCAGCTTCCAGCTCTCAAGGATTGGGGGGCGGAAGGGGAGAGGTAAGTGAGGCTCTGTTTTTGATCTCTGCAGGAATCCAAGTGGTTGAACAATGCTTGTGGGTCTCTCACTTAGCTAGTCTATTCAGATTCCCGTGCTAAACTACGGTAGAAAAGGCCTTGTAAGACACACCCCAAATGATGTTTTCTTAGGTGTGTAGACATTTCTTAATCCATTTAGCTGACATCTAAAATGAACCATCATGGGTAGTATTTATGTAAACTAGGCACAAACAAAAAAAATCATGTAAGTGTACTGAGTCTAAAAACACATCATATTTCCAAATCACCAATATATGAGATGTCTCTGAAAAGGAAGAGAAATTGTAGAAATTACAACAAAAATTATCAAAGTGCGAACAGCCTTTGTTGATTTTCATGGTAGTTAATTATTTTCTATATCTTAAGTGTTTTTTTTTTTTGGTAAGATCCCAAAAAATAATGATGATTCAACTACTACTTTATTTCAGTTTTGAGGTCTGGATAATTTAATCATTTTTTCCAGGAATATTTTATTATGTTTCACAGGCCTCTCTTCTCAACAAATAAAGGGCACGATTTTATTACTAGAACCGAAGCTTTATAATTCGCTTGATTAGTATTCCATTTTGAGGTCTACAGAGATTTGTACTTTTTCCAGGATATTTGATACCAAGGTTCAGATATAATCTTTCTGAAGGGTATAATTTATATCTATCTCCTTTCATTTTTGTATAACTTGCCAAAAGTGATTTATCATTGCCTTCTGTCTAATGAAGACAGGCTCCATTGGGGGGAAAAAGAGTAAAATTATTTTTCTTTAACCTATGGGGAAGAAATCTCTTGGACCCAGTTTCATTTCTGCTGCAACAATGCGGAAAGCAAACATCATTTCATTGATGGGTCTATTTTAAGCATCAGAAAATTGAGAGCCTTTGCTTCTAAAGTATTCTCCCAGAATACCCTCGAAACCACAGTGCTGAAGCTCGACAATGGTGAGATGCACATGACCTTCCTGTGCATTTATCTTATTGATCAAGTCCTTTGAGGAAGCTGGTGTTTCAGTAGAATCAGCCATCCACAATGTTGGGGAGCTTGGCTCTTTCCTTCTGGCTTTGAGACAGGCAGTGTGCTATGCATGCAGTCCCTCACAACTCTTTGGAAACTCTCACATTTATATCTGCCAGATCCAGCTCAGAGATTAACCTATTAATAGACTTCCAGGATCATAGAGATATGGGGAAAACTTAATCTTCTCAAGGGAGGCTCAGAATACCAAAGGAATATTGCCTGGGGTATTGGGAAGCAATTACTGGCCTCAAACTTTCTTAAAAGAAGTCACAATAAGACTGTCCTTGTGTTACCTGACTCATAGATATTTGTGGAGGTTTTAAGGACAACTTCAAATTTATATGAAAAGGTCACATGAGAATATGGAGGCCAAGCAATCTCCCCTTCTGTAGGGGTGAGCTCTCAAGGATCCTGAAACGTATTCATAAGAATTAAGTGGAGAGCTGGGAAGCAATGATTTAGAGCTATTTTTGGACCAGCTCTGCTCATAAAGGTTTGGAAGATCAAGATAGACAGCTACCATCTTGAGAAAGCATGAAGCAACAGGAAGGTTCATAAAGACCCATCTTTGATGATGTAAAATACGTTAAAAGGACAAACAGTTGTCATCATTCCGTGCATGAGAACAGTGGCATCTTCAGGGAGGGCTTCTCTGGGAGGTGACGGGGTGACTGAGGAGGGCAATGCAGATGATGCCAATGGCTCCAAGAATTTGCCATGTTGTTTCAACCTCGTGACCTTCTTCCTGTCTTCTGAGGATCTAGAGTGCTTCATACTCATCTTTGAATGAATGGTGAGTTTTGAGGTCCACAAAGACTGTGTCCTGTTCGGAACATCGGACTTCTATAATGAGAACTTTAGGCAAGACTAGACAGCACTTATGAGAGGTGTTCCTAACTATGTAGCAGCATCCTGGCTCTGAGATAGGGGAACGGTGAATGATCCTGAGAGGTTTAGGGAAGACGTGAGAGAGGAGGCGGGTGGTTCTGCAAAGCAGGAGACATGACAAAGGATAAACGTATTTGGATCTCAGTGTTATACTACAAATAACATCTCAGTTCTGTATGACCACAGGGGGTAAGCACATACACAGCTTAGTAGAAACAGGGTAAGGCAGAACCATCCTGAGATGGACTGGTGGACCTTTCCATAGTGATCTTACAGATGCTTGGCTGGGAAGACTCTCTGGCATGAGAGTCATAGCAGGAATCCAAGTAAAATCAAACCATCACAACTGTGTAATAAAACCAGTGCTTAGGGCTGGTTTTCTTAGGCCATCTGTAATGGGATCCAAGGCCTTCTTCTGGTGTGTCTGAAGACGGCCACAATGTACTCCTATGAACAAAATAAATCTTTTTTAAAAAATGGCAAACTTTGTACATCTCCCAGTAGATCAGCACCTTCCTTTCTGAGGAGGCTGTTGGCCAGTCTGGTCATTAACACAGTGCTTACAGCCTGGAAATATGATTCTTACATCATCTGCATCACTCATAAATGGGTGGAGGATATCAAAGTGTAAGGAAAAATACTAACTTTGCCAGATGATTACGCTCAGGGGCTATCAGATTATACAGACCCGAATAAAATCTAGATGACAAAAGGAATTGTTGATTAGAATGGCTAAAATTGTTACTAAAAGTTCACAACTTCAGGCATACAAAACAATAGACTTTTGTGAATTTCTAATGAATTTCTGAATAATCTGGTTGGTCTGCGGAACATATTTTGAGAGTCACTGAATTAGACGAATTAGATAATTGTCAATAAAATATCAGAAACATCATGAAATAAGAATATGTTTAGAGTAACTCAGAACTCTTGATTTTGCAACATTCTCCCCTAGAGGGATTTTTTTTAACCTTTTTTTTATTTTATTTTTCTTGGATATTTTATGTATTTACATTTCAAATATTATCCCCTTTCCCCCCTCTCCCATATCCTCTCACCCTGCCCCTGCTTGAGCATCCTAGAAGGGATTGTAATCTCTTCCTTCGCTGTCACTGGAGCCTCTTGTTTGAGCAAATCACGAGGATCCTTATTTCCCTGACACAGATCTCCTCAACTCATACTCTCATGTTTGGCCAGGAGATGGCACTATGGTGAATAACCTATCAACCAAATTCATTAGTGGTCATATGCATAACATTTTCACTTAGAGAGTCATGGGATTTTCCATTTATGACTCATTAGAATATAAACATCAGTGAGTACCCACACTGAGTGGGCTGTTTCTTCTGTAAGGCCAGCATCACTTTTTACCCCTTGTGCCTTGGCCACATTATAGATTTTTGTTAAGTCTTGCTTTGTTAAGTGTGTCACAGAACAGATTCTCAGTAGCAATGGATAAGAGTCTCCCATCACTTCAAAGAGCCCGACTGACCCCAAGATGCTTCTGAGAGTTGGTGGAGGGCTTGAGTGAATTTCACAGCTAATGTCTTTGAACTTGCATAAGGTGTTGGCTTTGCACGATGAGGGAGGGTGTTTGCTGGCACTCGGGTCTTAAGTCAGTTGAGTTCAGTTGGTCACTGGATCTCACCATGAAAGAGTAGGTTGTCCACCTCTAGGTTGCAAACCTAGAGAGGTTTTAATGAGTGGGGACTAGGTAAAATAGAGACTTAAAGGACCCGTAGAACTTTGTGGTGAGAAGGATAATGTGGGGCACCTGACATCAGTGACTTACTCAACAGATCCTTGTGTGTAGGCTCTTCTTTCTCTAGAAGGTAAACTTGAACAAACCAATGCCTCTGCCCTGTCAGGTGACAGTTTCGATTGGTCTTGGCTGATCAGTCTCTTGTTATTTCGAGGGATTCCCAGTGCACATCTTAATGGAAGATGTTATTCCTGTGTGCAGCAGTGGTGCTGGGTTTAACATGCATCCCAATCTCCTGAAAAGTGATTATGATTCATGACGCTGCATAATGTCCTTGAATAGAACATTCTTTTCCTGGCAGTAAAAAGAGCTAGAATCGAACCAACTGAAACACGGAAACTCCCCTCTCCTCCAAGAGACTCCGAGTGGATGTAGGGAGGGAATCTACAGCATTGGTCAGAACCAGAGAGGAGGTACACAGTGGGCAGAGGTGAGAATGCCACTGCATTTAGGACATGCAATGCATGTCGGGTATGAGAAGTTGGAGGTGAACCTGAAAACCAAGAGCAGAGCCGGGGAGAACCCAAAGGAAGAAGCAAAAGGGACAGAGCTAAACAAAGATTTGTGTACAAGAAGGAAACTGGAGAATACCAGGCGGTGCTCTGGACGGACTCCAAAGGCAAAATAGCCACAGTCAATTTTACGAGCTTTTAGAACATTCTTGCTGGAGGAGCTAAGGTCCCTGTAAAGAGGGCAGAATGAAGAAAAACTTCCTAAACATGCACTCGGCATGAAAGCGAGGTGATGTTACAGAAAAGGCAATGGTGCTGGGTTGTTGCCTTGAGAAACTGAATGGCAGCACGTGTATTGAGCATTTATATGCCTAGATTGCACGATGCATTAGCTCGTTCAGCCCTCTCAGCAGTAGAGAAGCTTAGGGTGACTATATGTATGTTTGTTCATATATATATATATATATATATATATATATATATATATATATATATGTATATGTATATATATGTATATACACACACACACACACACACACACACACACATATATATATTGCATTGGTTTGAGTAACAGTAGATAGTAAAAATAAACTTTAGAAATAGAAAATGATTGGGGGCAGGTGTGTCAGGGGAGTATTTACCTTAACCATTAACACTCAGGAGCCTAAGACTGTAAATTTAAGGCCAGCCTAGACTATATTCTCAGAGTGATAGTTTGTATATGCTCGGCCCAGGGAGTAGCGCTATTAGGAGGTGTGGCCTTGTTAGACGAAGCGTGTCACTGTGGGTATGGGCTTTAGGACCCTCATCCTAGCTGCCTGCAAGCCAGTCTTCCACTAGCAGTCTTCAGATGAAGATGTAGAACTCTCAGCTCCTCCTGCACCATGCCTGCCTGGATGCTGCCATGTTCCCACCTTGATGATAATGGACTGAACCTCTGAACCTGTAAGCCAGCCCCAATTAAATGTTGTCCTTATACGACTTGCCTTGGTCATGGTGTCTGTTCACAGCAGTAAAACCCTAAGGCAGACAGTTTCAAACCATCCTGAGCTACAATGTAAAACCTTATCTCAACCTATAGCCCCCTTCCCACATGCTAAAAAGAAAAGTGATTTAAATACAATGGAAGTTGTTGTTATGTGTTTTCTTACTCAAGTATAAATCCTCCGTGTGGTTCCTGATCAACAGACGGTACTTCCCACCCTTTGTCCCAACAATCTCTGTGTCTCTATCTTAACCACCTACATCTAGGCAGGGAAAAGAAGACCCACTTTGCCCTTGAAGCCCAGCCTGGAGATGGCCAATGTAACATTTACAAGCATTCTCTTGGCCCCAAGCAGTTCCTTCGACTTAAAGGAGGTGGAGAAGTGTAAGCTTTGTCTGTTGCTCAGACACTATGTCAACCTCTTCTTCACACACATAAGACAGCCGTTTTCAACCTTCCTGATGCTGTGACCCTTTAACACACACAGCTCTTCATGTTGTGGTGACCCCCGACCGTAGATTATTTTTCTTGGTATTTCCTAACTGTAATTTTGCTAGTGTTATGAGTCATAATGTAAACATATTTTATTTCCAATGGTCTTAGGCAACCCTTGTGAAAGGGTCATTCACTCCCCAAGGTGCTGCTTTATAGAATCAAGTATAATCCTCAATCACTTTCTGCCGGAAGCTCAAAGGCCACCATATCTTGGGGATGTGTTGCATTGTGCACCAGGTCTCCAAGCTCTTCTTTTGGTCTGAGAAAAGTGCACTGAGAAAGAAGATGAACAATTGGTCAAAGACAAGATGCCCACAAATGACAGCTTTATTATATAATGAGAAAACAGGAAGCACACACCAGATACGGGGCCACAATACTAAGAAATTCCACTAGGATAGCATTGGCAAATCTGGTCTGGGGGTGGGGGCGGATTGTGGGAATTCCTTACTTACACCATGTGTTGGCTTTCAGAAGGACCTCCTTTGTCTACATCTCATCCTCTCTTCCAGAAAGCCTTCTGGGACAGTGTCATTGGACACTGGAATCTTTGGGCTTTGTCCAATTCCAATAAGCCTCTTCTCATTCATAAAAACCTGTTTTTTTAAGGGCTCTTCAATCATGGATGTGGGTAGAGGTGTAAGTTCTTCACATGTGAGTCAGCTATTGCTGTTTGCTACCTAATACGCAATCCCCGAGTCTCAGTGGTTCACAACAAGAAAGGTGAATTTCTTGTTCACACTTCATAGAAGGTGAGGGTTGACAGTAGTTTTTTTTGTTTGTTTGTTTGTTTGTATTTTTTTTTTGTGACTTCTCCTTTCTGGGATCAAGATGGAAAGATTAACTCCCGCTCCTGTGTTGACTTAGCAGAGCCATGGAGTGGCTGCTGATGTGTACATAGGATGTGATGGCATCCATTCTCAAACCTAACCGTGCAAAGTCCCCTGTCGTGGGACAGAGTGACATGAGCCATAGGCGATGTGTACCATGTTTCCATGGGGCGGGATGACATCTCTTCTTGGCAATGCAGAGCCCCCAGGAACTTAGTGGAATTTGATCTGTTTGCTTGCAGTCTGGTCCATGGGAAAACAAGACCAAGTTCTTTCCTAGACACAGCTCTACAGTCCAGCGGTCTCCTCACTTTCTTTCTGCCCTCACCTGAGAACGGTCCTCCTCAGTTTGAGACTGAGGAAGCCTGCCAGCCCAGTGAGAGAGCCGTGTCCTCATGAGTTTCTCTGCTGTAGGGTTGAGTCACTTCATTGGCCCGGAAGCACACTCAAAGCTGTTTCAACCTTTGATTTTCTTTCCTTTTGCTCAGGGTCCAGATGCATTCTGCAGCACTCACTAGCCCCGCCCCTCTGGACTCTTTCCAATGTCTTTTCCCTTTTTTTGCCTAATCAGACAGTCTTTGCCTGAACTCATCACTTTCTTGCAACATCTTACTAAATGCAGACACCAAGCAATTGGAAGCAATTGGGATTCTGACTCCTTCCAGTCCCCCTCCCCCCTGTCCTTTCACAGCAAGAGCTACAGACTCTACTTCAGCTTTCTGAGCTGTTTCAGATTATGATTTTGCTCTGTCATGGCTCCATTATTCCTGCATTAGATATCTCCTCAGAGTCCACCGCCCATCTGTCTGCCCCTTAAGCCAATACCATACATGTCAGTTCTGTTGCTGGTGTATCTCCTTCTCCTTCACTGTGTATGTATATGTATGTGTGTGTGTGTGTGTGCGAGAGTGTGATTATATGTGTATATTTGTGCATATGAGTGTGTGAGAATAGATGTGTATGAGTGTGTATGTGAGAACGTGTTAGTGAATGTGTAAGTGTGTGTATATAAATATGAATGAATTGTGTGTGTGTGTTAGTGTAAGTATATATGAGTGTATGAGTGTATGTATGTGTAAGTGAATAGGTGTGTGAATGTATGTGAGTAAATGTGTGTGAGTGAATATGTGAGTGAATTGAGTATATATGTATGTGAGTATGTGAGTGGGTATGAGTGTGTGTGTGAGTGAATTTGTGAGTGAATTGTGTGGGTGAGTGTGTGAGCATATGTGTATGTGAGTGCGTATGAGTGTGTGTGACTGTGTGTGTGTTTGGTAGAGTGATGCTATATATTGCAACAAATGATGTCTTTAAAATCGAGTATTAACTCAGTGAAATAGGAATCTGTTTCTCATGTGAGTACATGAGTAGCTGGCTAAAGAAGACTGGCTGTTTCTTAGAGTCTCTCTCTTGCATGGAGACTTAGAGTCCTCCAAATCCATGACTCCATCACCCCCAGGATAAAGTACAGCCACCGTAGTCTGTGGGCAAGATTGGCCTGATGGCTATTCCTGCAAATAGTCGGATTGAAGCACAGTCATGGTCACTTACTAATGTGTGGTCTGTGCTTGCACTAAAATGGCACTTTCTTCTCTCCTTGCTGTTTCATTAAGGAGCATGAAGACACACACTCGGAGAGCAGGGAGAGAGTTGTAGCACACAAGCAAATCCAAGAAAAACAAAAGCAAGTTCACTCACATAGGCAGGGGCAGACCATCCCTGAAGAGGTGCGCCATGGTGTTTTGTCTTTCTAGTCCACTTTACTCCATGTCATTCTTCCTCTCCCCTTAGTAGCACATATGATGCATTTTCTTACCCCACGTCTTGGCTCAGAAGTGGTTTGAACTAGAAGTCATCAATTCCTTCTTGAGATTCATCAAGGTGGTGTCATTGTTCCCATTATTGTCTGCTAGCTAAATCATCTTGCTGCCCTAAAGTAAGGGGGGCTTTATCATGAGAGCCAGTGTCCGTCTCTTATCAGGTAGTACAGGCAGGTCAACTGCACGCTGCACAAGCAAACCAAGGACAGCTGTCCTGTGCCCACAGACCCCTTTCCCTGATTCCATAGACCATCTGTAAAATTCATTGGTAAATTCTGCCGAACAGTGGAGGTAACAAAAATGGTTAAGCTTCATGGTCAACTGAACTGGATGTACAATCACCCGTGGAACACACTTTTGAACATTGTGTGTGATGGCTGTGTGTGTGTGTGTGTGTGTGTGTGTGTGTGTGTATGCATGATGGCTCTGTATGTATGTGCTGGCTGTGTGTGTGTGTGTATGTGTGTGTGTGAGATGGCTCTGTGTGTGTGTTTGTATGGTGGCTCTGTATGTGTGTGATGGCTGTGTGTGTGTGTGTGTGTGTGTGTGTGTGATGGCTCTGTGTGTGTGTTTGTATGGTGGCTCTGTATGGGTGTGATGGCTGTGTGTGTGTGTGTGTGTGTGTGTGTGTGTGATGGCTCTGTGTGTGTGTTTGTATGGTGGCTCTGTATGGGTGTGATGGCTGTGTGTGTGTGTGTGTGTTTATATGGTGGCTCCGTGTGTGCTGGCTCCGTGTGTGTGTGTGTGTGTGTGTGTGTGTGTGTGTGTGTGTGTGTGTTTGTATGGTAGCTCTGTATGGGTGTGATGGCTCTGTGTGTGTATGTGTATGTGATGGCTCTGTGTGTGTGTGTGTGTGTGTGTGTGTGTGTGTGTGTGTGTTGTATGAATGCACATTGGTGCAATAACAGTGTAACAAAACTATTAAAGTCTACAAAGCCTAAATGATTTGTCTGGGTTTTTTATATATAAAGCTTACAGACACCCACTTCCGGTCCCAGTCATCAAAACGTAAGTCTGCATGGGAAAATGGAGAAAAAGACATGAGTGGGATCCAGAGCCCTGGGCTCATAGACTCATGATCATATGACTTCAGCCACACAGCAGAGGGACAAGTGTAGTTCCTGCCTGAGTGACCATGCTGCCCCTTTCTAAGACATCTCCTTCTGCAAGGGGATTAAGACTGTCCCAGGGTCAGCTGACCAATCCCAAAGCAATGCTCATTACGGGGATTTATTTCCTTTTTTTTTAATGAGCCAAAATTTTGTTTATTCATTTCTTGCATTTGAAGTACTCCTCGGTGACATCCTGGGCTGAGAGTCTTTGCCATAGTCCTTAACCACTACGCAACGGCAACCAACCGCTTTCCTTGGTTTCCCCTCTCGATCGATTTTACAGAGGCCAACCCACTCCCCTGGTTTCTTGTGGTCGTCAACCTTTATCAGGTTGGTACTCAGCACAAAGTACCTCCGCCATCTTGACACACACGGGCTCGTCGCAGTCGGATGCAAGCACTCAGAGATGGGCTTGGCGCTTGTCTGAGGCTTCGGCAGCTTCGCGTATGCCACGTACTAGGCCATCGAGAATAAGGGCGGTCTTCAGCACCCCTTGTAGAGCAGTGTTCACGTCCATTACATCTCCAGCAGCTATGCCTTCCTCGGCCATGGTGGTGGATCACGGGTGACGCAGTATCTTGAACGCACCCGAGCTTCCGCCTCCCCACGACTTGGTGGCGGCACGGGGGGAAGGGGGATTTATTTCCTAAACAGGCTATTTAAGTTTGTAACTTGGCTGAGATAAGGAACCTATCAAGAGACTTCACAGGGGTTGGGGATTTAGCTCAGTGGTAGAGCGCTTGCCTAGCAAGCGCAAGGCCCTGGGTTCGGTCCCGAGCTCCGAAAAAAAAGAAAAGAGAGAGAGAGAGAGAGAGAGAGAGAGACTTCACAATTTGTCCTCTGGTCAGTAAGTCCTAACTTTGACTGTAAAACTCAGTAAACGGGTTCTGGAAAGATGGCTCAGTAGTCAAGAGCACTGGCTGCTCTTCCCGGGGTCCTGAGTTCAATTCCCAGCAACCACATGGTGGCTCACAACCATCTGTGATGGGATCTGATGCCCTCTTCTGATGCATCTGAAGTCAGCGACAGTGTACTCGCATACATAAAATAAATAAACCTTTTTTAAAAATCCTCAATAAAAGGTGTTAATATGTTCTTGCCTTTAAGGCAGTAGAAATTCTTGCTGGAGATGTAAGCATTTGCCTCCTAATCTGTAGTTTAGAAGTTCGCCCGGCAGGCTTTTAAAGTCCCCTCTAACTCAGCAGTACTTCCTCTGCGACATTTTATTTTCATCTTTGCCGCGTGCCTTCAACGATTTAAGGTAGTCGAGGCAGAGAGTGAGGAGAGCCCCCTGGCTGCTGAGGTGTTTGCAGAGAAAGCATTCGTGGCTCAAGGACATTGTCTGACACCAATTTGTGCCCTTGGAGGCCAGAAGGCGGTGTTGGATGCTCTGGAAACTGGAGTTACAGACAGAAGCAACCACATGGGTCCTGGGAATCAAACCAAGGTCTCTGGAAGAGCAGCCAGCGCTCTTAACCACTGAGCCATCTCTCCAGTCCCCTGATTTTTGTTGTTAGGCCGTTTCATTTGTTTGTTTAACTAAAACAAATTAGAAATCTATGCTTTGTTCTAAAACATTTTTGAGTACCTCAAATCTTTTTAAAATTTTACTCATCTCCTTCCCTTTCTGAGGTCCTAATTTTTTTTTTTAATTAATCAGAAGATCTCAAGACCGACCTGGGTATGTTCTCCCCTGTCTGTTCAGACCAAAAACTTTTAACTTAGTGTTGTCTTTTTCTGAAACATAAAAAAATTAATGTAACATTCTAGCCTATCAAAACTATAATGTAATAAGTTAATTAATGTCTTGCAATCCTGACACTGTGTTTAAATGTGTGGCCTTGTTTGCATCAAAGAGCACTGTGGCATTTTCAGTGCCTTGAGAGAAATGAGCTGGGGAGACATGGTCAGGACAAAAACTCTGATGGCGCCAGCATAAAGAATTAAAAATGTAGAAAGGCTCTTACTATGCCACCTGCTATGTTTGTTGTCTAAGTCCCTGTTTCACTTGGACTCTACATTTGAGTAACCCATTAACAGTGAACATGACATATTCATCGCTCTTACAGTTGGACTAAATAACCCCAGTCATCCTTTTAAAACGCTGTAATGTTAAACTTAACACAATTTGCATAGCTGGAGCTTCACGGAATTATTCTAGGATCATCATTCACTTCGCTGATTTTATCGGAAAGCTGTTTCTTGAAGTAGGACAAGAATCCCACTTAAGTGAACGAACTGTATTGTTGTTGTTTTTGTGGTAGCGCTCTCAAAGTTACACTACACAAATGGATGATATATAGACCCTGACCTGAGGCTGCATTGTTATATGTAAGTCCTATGCCGGCAACAGAGTTTTTGGAAAACAGTATCACGTATTGCACTAAATTAATGCTGTTAATTTGAATTTTAATGGTTTGGCCTTCTGTTGCTGTTTAATTCGTAAATTGCTTTGGCTTTGTAGTTTGATAAGAACTGTAAACACATACTTCTTTTTAATTCACATGAAAAATGCAAGTATTTGCTTTATAGTATAATAGAATAGCGTAATCGAACAGGTAGAAAGGGACCAGTGTGAGAGGGTCCTCCCCTTTAGAGGAAGAGTATGCATTATTCCAGTTCAAAGCAGCTCCTTGAGCAAGCACCTCTCTTGGGAGTTCAACAGTTCCAGTCTTTGACGGAGGAAAGGCTTTGAGTGAAAGCTGGACTGCCAATGAGGAGAACAAGGCCAATGTGGACATGAATGATGACACTGCTTCACACAGCGTTTAAGGAAATTGCCATTAACATATCTTCCCAGTCCTCTCAATGATTTAAGACTATCCTATAAACTCTATGACCTTATGAGGCTTTACCTGACAGAAAACTTATTGAGAATTTTTTCTAGGGTTGGGCAAATGCCTCAGTAGTTAAGTGCTTGCCACATAAGTAAGACAGAAGTTCAAATCTCTAGACCCCATATAGACACCTGGTGGATGGGATGGCTCACCTATAATTTCAGCCTTGGATGGCAGACACAGGGCATCCCTGGAGCAAGCAGGCTACTGCAGCTAGTGGTATCTGCCAGCTCTGTGTTTGGTGAAGATACCATGCTTTGCCAGTCTGAGGTGACACACGCCTTTAATTCCAGGACTTGGAAGGCAGAGGCAGGCAGATCCCTGAGTTTAAGGCCAGCCTGAGTTACAGAGTGCATTCCAGGACAACCAGGGCCACATAGGGAAAGCCTGAAAAACCAGAGAGGAAAGGAGAGGAGGGGAGGAGAAGGAAGGGGAGAAGAAGGGAGAGGAGAGAGAGAGAGACCCTGCTCCAAAAGAATTAGGTAAAGGAGCTATTGAAAAAGATTTCTGACATCGATCTTCTGTTCCTCATGTGCTTGCACATATGCACACCAACACACCTACACATACACACACACACACACACACACACACACACACACACACACTTATATCATGGAAACACAGCAAAAGGAGAAAATACAAAGAAACCCTTTTCTAATTTAGAATGTTAAGAAGCTATCCACCCTTTCATGCCCAAGTTCTATGGCCCCTTTCTGAGTCACTGTTCTGTTGCTGTAAAGAGACACCACGACAAAGGCAACTTGTAAGAGAGAGCATTCACTTGGGAGCTTGCTTACAGTTTTAGAGGGTAAATCTGTGCGCGATCGTCATGGTGGGGAACATGGCAGCAGGAAAGCACTGAAGGAGGCTGAGAGCTACATCTGATTCACAAGACGGAGGCAGAGCATGGAACTCGGCCTGCTATGAACCTTTGAAACCTCAAAACCTACTCCCACTGACACACCTCCTCCTTTAACAAGGACACACCTCCCAAGGCTTCCTAAACAGTCCACCAACTAGGAACCGAGGATTCAAATATAATAGCCAATGAGGGTCATTCTCCTTCAAGCCACCACAGTTCTCAATCTCCAATCTCTGAACCTGGGATCATTTGCTTGTTTCAGAACACACAGGGGTTTGTAAATTAGTAACCACACTCTAGACTTTATTTTAATAAACTAGAACTGGGAGACAAAGCATTCTACACAATATTATAATTAAACTTTCCTATTTAGCACAAACAAATGTGCTTTAATTTACCTACGATTTCACACAGAGCTACTAAAGTACGGGTCCTCCACCTGAGTATAAAACACATCCAGTTCCAAGTTGTTCCAAGTGGAGCAGGATCTCATGGTGTTTGCCCTTGCTGCATGTGAATTGCTGTCTGGTTTCTGTGCTCAGTCCTTTCTTTCTCTCTTTCTTGTGCTGTCACTTTTACCGACTTCAGAACTTTTTAGTAGTTTTGCTTTATTAGTCATTTCTCAACCATTTCACCTTTTACAAGAAGTGGCTCATTTTGCATCTGCATTCTGTCCGTTTCTATAACATCTGAAGTATGCAATTGTGGTAACAAGAATTTTGTATCAGAGTCTGGGAGACAGCCTACCCAGTTCTTGCTAAGCAAACAGTTCCCTGGTGTGGGGTATCTGATGGCATATTGAGGAGCTAGGGTCCTTAGGCTGTGGGCAGCATGAGCAACAATCTGCATGTTTTATGGGAGGAATAGCAGGTTTGTACTCTGGCGACAGGGTTAAAGGAACGTTGGTTAAAAGCCAAACAAGTTTCTGCTTCATGACATAATGACTGCAAAGTCAGTGGGAAATATCATGGAAACCTCAAGAAAG
Organism: Rattus norvegicus; assembly: GCF_021556685.1. Classification (NCBI taxonomy): domain Eukaryota; kingdom Metazoa; phylum Chordata; class Mammalia; order Rodentia; family Muridae; genus Rattus; species Rattus norvegicus. Next base: position 64,531,505 of record NC_141540.1, on the reverse strand, counting down.
AAGTGACAGCTGGGCCATGGTGGCACATGCCTTTAGTTCCAGCACTCAGAAAACAGAAGCAGGCAGATCTCTGTGAGTTCAAGGCCAGCCTAGTCAACAGAGTGAGTTCCAGGGTAGCCAGGGCTACACAGAAAAACCCTGTCTGAAAAATCCAAACATAGATAGATAGATAGATAGATAGATAGATAGATAGATAGATAGATAGATGGATGGATGGATGGATGGATGGATGGATGGGTGGGTGGGTGGGTGGGTGGGTGGATGGATGGATGGATGGATGGGTGGGTGGATGGATAGATGGATGGATGGTTGCATGGATGGATAGATAGATAAGTGATAGATACATAGATAAATAGATACATACATACATACATGCATACACACATACATACATGCATGTATGCATACATACATACATACATACATACATACATACATACATACATACATACAAAGAGAAAGAGAGAGAGAAGTGATTATGGGTGCCAAAGAGATGACTCAGTGGTTAAGAAAGCACATACAGGGGTTGGGGATTTAGCTCAGTGGTAGAGCGCTTGCCTAGCAAGCACAAGGCCCTGGGTTCGGTCCCCAGCTCTGAAAAAAAAGAAAAGAAAAAAAAAAACGTTTAAAAGAAAGCACATATTGTTCTCACAAGAGTCTGATTCGCAGCCCACATTGGGTGACTTACCTCCGACTGCTTCATGGAATCTGATGCCTTAGACCTCCACAGGTACCTGCACTCATGTGTACAGACCCACATACAGCCGCACATGCATACGCATAATTAAAATTACATGTTTGAAAAGAGGGCAGTGATTGTATGTAGTCTAGATTTCTTTGAATATGTGTAACACAGCCCCTGAAACCAAAAATAACTTAAAATTTTTATTTCTACATCTTTCCTAATAAAACCTTAGTGGGCTATTTCAGCAGGAAAGGCTGCTGGGGATTTATACTTTTCCTCTTACATTTGAGGACTCTCTAATATGGCTCTTGTTTTACCAGTTGTTGCTGTGTCAGCTTTAGCTCCTCGTGATTTGATACCTCGTGTTTTAAAGAGTGAGAATTCTCAGCGGAAGACTTTGTTATCATCTAGATTTGTTTTTATTTTTTCCTAAACACAGATATACAAGCTGGCCTAGAACTCCCGATATGATCCAAGTTAGCCTCAGATTCACAATTGTGAGTCCACTTTGCCCCTTTTTTCCAAGAGCTGGGATGACAGAGCTGGAATAGCATGCCCAGATGGTTTTGAAATCTCAAAGAAAGGATTGATTCCAGGCTGGAACTGCCTGGGACTACTGCAAAGGTCTTCTCCTGCTTGGTCATTCACAGCTTCCTTCCCTTCACCCATCAGCCTCGATACTATCCAGCCTCGGTACTGTGACCTCTCCTTCCTGATGCCGTGACCTTTCCCAGAACTCCCAGATGACAGGGATGTTTAAGGATAACCTAATTAAGGACATTTACTCTCCTGTCTGTGAGGTGTCTCTAGATTACAAGCCTCCTACCAGTGAACTGTGTTGTCTCTGTCTTCTTTCTGATCATGATGTCTGTATCCACAAGTGCAGAGAATTGGTCCTGGAATTGAACTGGGGCAACCAGCAGGTTAGAGGCTCCCAAAACTACATAGGGATATCTAACCCACTGACTAGACCTTTCTGAGCAACACTTAAGTTTTATTCTCCAATTGGTGCCATAGTGGCTTTACTGTTCATCAGTGGGAGGAGAGGCCCTTGGTCCTGTGATGGCTTGATGCTTCAGTGTAGGGGAATGCCAGGCCAGGGAGTTGAGAGGGAGCGGGTAGAGGAGAAAACTTTCATGGAGGCAGGGCATGAGGGGATGGAGAGGGGGTTTCTGGAGGGGAAACCTAGAAGGGGGATAACATTTAAATTGTAGATAAAGAAAATATTTTAAAAAGTAAAGGAAAACAAAACAAAACAACAACAAAAAGATAGAATAGCATAACAGAATAGCCCTTTACCAGATTACATCCAACCTAAAAGTTCTATCCGAAGTCTCCATGTTAGTTCCTTGCTTCATCACTGGGTCAAACAGCTAACAGAAGCATCCTATAAGGAGATGGGTGTATCACAATTGAGTTTTAAAGGGAGGAGTCATGACAGCTGGACTTCATCCATGTAGGGGGAGTCTGTATCATTAAGCTAGAAAGAGAACTCTTTGGAGAGGGGAGATTTTATGGGGATAAAATACATATGACAGGGAAGCAGAAGAAAATTTCAAGGAGAAAGAACAAGAACACTGTGAGGAGATGGGAGGAGAGGAAGAACAAGAACAACTATGCTTGCAAATGCCATAGGAAATACTGCCTGGTACACTCATTCAAAACACTAAAAATTTAAAAAATGATACCCCAAGCTGGCTATTGTAACTTTAATTTTTCAAAATCTATTTTTAATGATGGTTCTTAAATGCTTTAATCTCCCTTGTAGCCCACCATCCACCAGAGGTAGTGGAGAAGAAAGGGTACAGGGGAAAGTGGACCTGTTTAGAAAGGGCTCTTTGGAGCAACTCCCATCTGCATCATCAGGAAAGTCATAATTCAGTTCACAGGTCAACAGTGGCAGCTTGATCCGCTCACAAACACTTTATGGATATATCAGCAGTCCAGTTTCATAAAGCCGGGATAGCAAACACAAATCAGCAGTGGTGGCACTAACTAGCAGAGACAGCCGGCTCAGCCTTGGCACAAGTGAGCAGGAGGGACAAGGGAATGCCTAGAAAATTTCTCAGCTGTGCCTATCTCAGGGAAGTGAAGATCAGTGAAGAGATGAGACCAACAAGCATTGTACAGCGAGCTCTATAAGCAAGTCAAGCTCAGCCTCCATCACTGTCCATTGAATCCTATTTATACCCTCTACACATCACCTGTCTTTCATGTGTCTTGCCTCAGCATGTGTGCCTCTCTCAGCTAACATCACTCTACCAATTAGCTGAGTCAGCAAAAGTGGCAAGAAACTGCAACACACCATCACAAGTTTTGTGGTGCATTTCTCTCTATGCAGCTCTGACAAACGCAGCTCAACTATGAAATGTAAGGCAGATGAATACATGCGTGACATTAGCAAAGAATCCTTCATTATGTGTCCTTTCATGTCCTTGCTCTAGCAGAATATACTTTCACCTGTGTTCACTTCAATGAAACACTCCTTCATGTGTTTTCCTTAGCAAAACACCATCCAACACAACTGACTTTCTAAAGAGCCCTAAAGTTTCTGCTTCAGGCTAAAATCCATAATAAGCCATACCTTTTCCACAACCCACTTCTCCCAGCTAACCTTCACTGCCTAATGGCTGTACATTCTCCCAAAACAGTGCCACCAGCTGGAGACCAAGTGTTCACCCATGAACCTGTAGAAGCATTTCACATTCAAACCATGACAGAATCCCAAGGACCAGCGAGATTTAAGACAGATAAACACAAACCAGCAAACGAATAAACCCCAGACATTCCCTCTCTCTACTGTTCTAAGTTAAGCACCAAATAGCAAGGGCACAAGCCCCAACATGTAAGCAAATGCAAGGGAGGCTGCACTTCCTTATACCATTACAAAAACGCCTTGCAAACAAACAAAACCTTACCATAAAAGTGATTTGTAATTTGCTGTCCTCATCAACACCACAAACATAATGAAGATTTCAAGACACAAGCTGATTATTCGTTCTCACCCAACAGCAAGAACAGCCACCGAGTGTGGATTTAGGAGTCAGGGGAACAAAGAATCTAAATAAAAATTTTACATTGAGAAATTCTCTTTATAGATCTTTTCTCCATCTGTTCCACGGACTTGGTGAAATGAGAAGGGCTTCCCTCCACAGACCCCATCACTTCCTGTCTTTTCTTTCTGCTACAATCACACTCTTTTAGGAACACTGTGGTCTGCTGCATCTGTGAGGCAAACAGGGGATGCAATGGGACTTCCTAAGAGAAAAGTTCCTTTTCTTTGTTTTTCCCCTCTTCTCTCTGTTTATCTGTGATGTCCTCTCTATTCATTTCCATGACCGCCAGTTTGTCATTACTTATGCATTCTGGCCCTACGTTTCTGGGTGAGCCAATACAGAAGGAGCAAACACGCATATTTATTCCTATTTTCCTCATTTGGGGTTTCATAGAACAGTATAAGAATTTTTATTTCTTATGACAGGAAAAAGTCATATAGCTTTAGTGTCACAGCTTAAATATCTCTGGAGAGAGTGTTATAAATTAGCCTTTGGAGCAATGGAGGTGTTAATCCTGTGAGAATGGGGCGACTGATTTTCAAGTGAGAGACTGATGTACAGAAAACAGAGGGGACTGTGCCCACTGTCGAGTTGTTCTCAATACTGTTGGGAACAGGCCTTTCTCAGTTGGGAAGATTTGTCAGTGACTGAGCATGTTGAAAGGGGGGTGACCTGTAGGTGACCACAGAACACAGTGGCAGAAAGTGTTGGCGAAGGGGCCTCTTTCAGTCTTTACAAGACTAGGATGATGACATTATGCAGGTGGAGGCAGGTACAGGGTAGGACGAGGCCTGTCACTGGATAAGAAGGAAGGATGGGTGGGAGAAACATTTTAGAGAGGAGGAGGAGATTAGAGCCAGAGGAGAGAGCAACTGAAAGAACATGGAGGCGGATGTTAAGACTTCTCTCTGTACATTTATAGGTTGTTATGACTATTTTTAAGGGATGGATGTGTACAGGATTTTGGGTATCTAGATGAGCAAACTCTGTCTTATCTAGGTGGGCAATTATAGCTTATCAATTGGATCAGAGGTTATTGTGTTGTATCCTCTCTCATGAGGCAATTTAACTGAGTTCAAGAGAGTGTGTGGTGGTTGGACACACTGGGCCACCACAGAATTGGGATGTGTATGTCTGGCATGGTGGCAACCTCCCTTGGGAACTAGATGGGTAGAAAGATTATTGCCAGGCTCAGAGAGTAACCATCAGCAGTGGGATGGAGCTTAGCAAGTGAGACACTTTGTTGACTGAAATGAAAATATCTCACAGATCCCATGAGGCACTATCATGCTGGATCTAGTGCGGGATAAAAGAAATCATTTTTAATTTTAGCACCACAGCCCGACTCCTGCACTCACAGGGAAGAGAGGGTGATTCAGAGATACTGTGAGTGGTTTACACTGGCTTGATCCTGGATTGTGGGCTTTCTGTTGCTGATTGCAGGGACAATCAAGAATCTCTGAGTGATGACTCCTCCTTTATAATCTCCATCTTCTAAGATTCTTTAAGGTTATCCTATCCTTTAGTGTGGGGCTTCCAAAGGAGTAAAGCCAGTTGGGTAGGCAGCTCTCTGTGAATTTGATATGCTTTAAAAAATGTGGAGACTAATTTCCTGTCAGTGGAGATGTATGTATTTCTGCTCTCAGGTTCTGTGGGGGCGAATTTGAGGCTAGAGCCCCAGAAGAGTCAATGTGTTTAAATCCAGTCTAAGGACTTAAGAACCAGAGGCATCCACAGTATGGTACCTTGTTCAAAGACCAATGGGTTTGAGGCCCAGGAAGAACTGTATGTCTGGTATACACTCAGGAAGAAAGCTTAAGTCCCAATTCACAGTCAGGCTGGTAGTTTCTCATTTCCTTTGCAGAGGATCAACATTTTGGTTCTACAGAGGTTTTGGCTGGTTACATGAGCTCCTTCCTCTCCACACTAGAGAGGGGGGGCAACACGGTTTAGTCAGTCTCTCAGTCTAGCAACTTTAAATTTTAATCTCATCTAGAAACACTCTCTACCCTAGCAGACATAGCCAGAGATGGCTCAGTCATGATGGTACATAGTATTAACCAGTATATTCCCTTGGACACACACACACACACACACACACACACACACACACACACACACACACACACACACACTGTGATGGTCTATATATGTTTGGCCCAGGGAGTGGCACTATTAGGAGGTGTGGCCATGTTGGAGTAGGTGTGTCACAATGGGTGTGGGCTTTAATACCTTCATCCTAGCTGCCTGAGAGTCAGTATTCTGCTAGCAACCTTCAGGTGGAGACGTAAAACTCTCAGCTTCTCCTATACCATGCCTGTCTGGATACTGCCATGTTCCCATCTTGGTATAATGGACTGAACCTCTGAACCTGTAAGCCAGCCCCAATTAAATGTTGTCCTTATAAGACTTGCCTTGGTCATGGTGTCTGTTCATAAATAGTAAAACCCTAACTAAGACACACACACATACACACACACACACACACACACACACACACACACACACACACAAACACACTCACAGAAGGCTGGTGAAAACATATTTTCCATCATTAGGAGCTGAAGTTTCCAGGGGCCTACATCAATGCATCCCATTTTTGTAGCTCAGACTCTGAAGCTAAGTTACTTATTAGGACCCCCTTGGATCTATGTGTATGGGAAAGAAGGAAGAGAGTGGATCTGGACAAGAAGAGATGAACTGGGATACAGCTTGACCATGACTTTTGCTTGCTTTACTGGGAGCCCAAGAAGGAAGTGACCAATTGCCAGGCCTTCACACACCTGCTTTTATCAGTGGCTGGATGTGAGTCTGACAGAGGTGGCGATCTTAGGTGAGACAGCCTTGTGCAGCATAGCTATCCTTGAGGATGCAAACTCTGAGGACTCTGTGGACAATGCTCACATCAGTTCTTCAGGCTTTATAGTATCACTGGTTTGATTCCTGTGACTTATTCTTTCCAGAGATTTCTTTGTTTCTCAAATTTGTTCTTATTCACAGCAATGAAGCCATTTTGGTTATTTGAAATTCTCGTAAAATTTTCTTACTTGTTAATTTATGTGGAATAACCATATTTCACCATTGCTCTTAAAAACCACAAAGACACCACTCCCTTCCTATAGAAATATGTGTGCAGATACATTACTTTCCAGTGAAAGATTATACAAACCATATTTTAAAAACTACGCCACTTTTTATGTTTCCACTGAGGTTTCTTAGTGAAAGTGCATCTGAACTGATTTCTAAAACATACCCTCCTGCCAACTCTGCACACTCAGATTAAGCTAAAAATTATTGTCACCAAGACAAGTTTGTATATTCTCTAATATTTTATAAAGTGAAGACACACTAGCTTATCACCTCTTGTTCCATCAGCTCACCAGCCTTGTCTTCAGGTTCATGAGCATATCAGGAAGGCCGTTTCTTTATTTGAGAACTGTCAAGAAATTTCAGGTGTGGAAAGACATCACCACCATCACCATCACCATCATTGTCACCATCACCATCACCTTCATCCTCATCCTCATCACCATTATTCCAAAATGGTTGCCAACAGTTCCAGCGGAACCAGTCTTTGTACTCCACTCCTGCTCCTGTGGACCATGTGTAACCAGCTCGTTTAAGTCATGTTCTGTAAACTCAGGCGTATGTCCCTCAGAATCAGTGCGACCTGACTGGGACTGGGATCTGATGACATAGCTCTGCCCTCAGAATAATTAGCAGATGGACAGGTTGGGGAAGTGTGAGCGTCCATGTGATTATATCCAACAACACCCAGCCTGGCACCATATGGGATCTGGGTCTTGTTTCTAATTAGAGATACCAGATGAGACACAGGAAGTGGTCTGTTAAAGAAAAAATGTGGAATCCAAACACTCCTAGAGTATAAACTTGTCTAACAGTCCAGTCATCAGCAGTCAGTCCCACAGTAGAGATACCCACGTAGCTGTTAACGTGGGAAGTTTCCCTATGAGCTGAAAGTTATGACTCCTTCCCTTCAGCTTGACCAAGGCTGCATGTGTTTTACTTTAGCTTCAGCTGGATTCTAGCTGCTCCCCCGTTGAAGGGCCAATTTGGCTCCATGAATCTCAGCCCAGAGGGCCCCAAACAGTGACATCATTGCCACAGTGGTTGTGAAACATCTGATATGGACTTAGCTGGAGCCTCCTGCAAAGTTGTAAGCCAATGACTTTAAACTAATTTTAAAATTGTAACTTACGGCAAAAATTTACACATATTAGAGGGGTTCTGGTGACCCCTTTTAAAGGACTGTGTCTGAAAGGTAGAAAGGAAACCTGAAACCTTGGTTAATTTCTCTTTAAATTCCTACTCTAACCAAATTCTTGCCAAGATGCTATGAACCTTTCTGTTTAAAACTGTTTCCTTTTGTTATCTATTGACAACTTGGAGCTGTGTGTATTTGTAAACCACAAAGGGATGCTTTGGAGTAATTGTTTAATATGAACTGGACTAATTAGATCAACGATCAGTAGCTACCACCTCAAATACTCATCTAATTCTGTAGTGGACGCATCTCAGAATTAACCTATTATTAATTCTGAGATGCACAGTGCCCTGTTATCCACTGTATCTACCACCCTGTGCTCAGTCTCAAAAGAAAGGTCTGTTCTACCTGCCAAAATGAGACTCAAAGGTCATGTTTCCCTTTGATCACCATCTGCCCTTTGACCCCAGGAGAAGGGAAGGATGTATTTCTAAAGGTGAAAGCTAACCAGGGGCCAGTCATTCACAGTTACGGGAAAATGGTTTTCTTTTAGAGTATGGAGATAACTTGACTGGAGTGACGATGACACGGAGTGCCTTGTTCCTTTCATGTCCGCTCTATGGCTTGGTTGCTAGTCACAGATCTCAAGTTGTCTTGATTGTCACCCAAAACTAGGAGAGAATTTAAGTTATTGTGTTTACTCTGCAGCCGATGGCAGGGCTGAGAATCATGGGAAAATTCCTCTACCCTAGATAGAAATCTAATCTCTCCAAATAAGAACCTCAACTCTCCTGAAAGGGTAACCTAACCCTAAGGCCAACACCTGCTTAAGTTGTGACAGACTTAATATAGGCTTCAATTTCAGACATCTTGCTTGATAGCAAAAAAATTTATATATATATATATATATGTATATATATATATATATATATAAAATCTGGAGAGTATGAGAGAGATCAGCCAGTTGAATTACATTTTAATATTTCCTATCTGTACTGAATACATTGAGTCTAAAAGCAGAACATAAAAACCCAGCTCAGCTGAAATTCGAAGCACCATTTGTCATTATCAATGCTCTGTGTCATCATTACCAGCCTCATATGTCAAGAGGACAGCTGGCACTTCCAAGGTCAATGACAGTTTTATATAAAAAGGCCCCAAATGAAAGGATGACAGAGAGCAAAGATTTGGGACAATCATAAAGAGAAAGACCACCATATGCTGACTCCTCCATTCCAGGAAGCCGGACTTTTACACCTTGGTACCTAAGAGGAAAGAATGGGGAGAGATTGAAAAGGGTGATTTAACAAAAGCTGTAGAGATGGCAGCCCACTCAAAAAATAAGTTAGATAATTGAGAGGGAAAGTCACTGAAGAGACATGACGACAACTAACGGACATTACTGCATGTCCACTCCTCAGTGGAGAATTCATTCTGAGAAGGCTTGACGCTAACATGAGCAGATTCAATCATATAGCAGGACAGCAATGATGTCACATGTGTACAAAACCACATCAGTCTCAGACAGACGGTAGCAAGGAATGGACTTGGACCTGCCCTTCCAGGCTTTTGAATGCCTTAGTGGATTTATGTGCATTCAAGTTTTAGGCTTTTGCATTTTTAGAACAAGGCGGGAATGAAATCATGACTGGTGCGTGTCAGGGGGGTTGCTATGAGAAATTAGAATTATCTAAATTGATGATGTCCCACCAATGGATACAGCATCCACTTTAGAGGGGCTGACAGTGATCAGGGTAGGATGGCCTAGGCTTTGCAGGGAGCATTGGGAAGAAGCCCACTCCCCTAATGGCTTCTATTAATATAGCTTTCTGTCACATAGGTACCTTCATTTCAGAGCCACTAGTTAGAGCTGACTGAAGGATGCTATGGAAAGAAAAAGATAACTATGCAAGAAAAAGGGAACACTTTGCCCAGATCAAGGACACCCAGGTAATAAGCAAAAGTAAGGGTCAAGGATTTCTCTGTGGAGCATATTCTGGTCTCAGTAAATACTTGCTCCCTTCTTAGCTTCATCAGCCTTTGCTCTGTGAATATTCTTCCCTTCGTTATCAAAGTACATGCTCTGTTTTGCTAGGGAATGGGAGGGACCTGTATACATGGAAATCTGTTTTATTCTGAAAAATGGGAACCTCGCTATATTTTCCAGCCCAGCTGAGTTCAATCTGAATAGTAGATACCACATTACTAAGACCTGAGACATTCCCTCGTAGTCACAATGGGCTCTGTGAGTCCACAGCAGAAACTAAGAGTAGCCTTCTTTGAACTGAGGGGTCCCCAGTGGAGGAGTTAGAGAAAGGATTGAAGGAGCTGAAGGGGCTTGCAACCCGTAAGAACAACAATGCCAACCAACCAGAGCTCCCAGGGACTAAACCACTACCAAAGAGTACACATGGACAGACCCATGGCTCCAGCTGCATATGTAGCAGCCTTGTTGGGCATCAACAGGAAGAGAGGCCCTTGGTCCTGCCAAGGCTCAACCCCCCAGTGTAGGGAAATGTGAGGGCGGGGAGGCGGGAAGGAGTGGGGGGTGGAGTGGGAGAGCACCCTCATAGAAGAAGGGGGAGGGGAGATGGGATAGGGGGTTCCCAGAGGGGAAACTGGGAAAGGGGATAACATTTGAAATGTAAATTTAAAAAACAATTTAAAAAAAACTTTGAAAACCTTCTGTGGTGGGCTGAAATTCTGATTCTCAAGGTGATGGTATGAAGAGGGGGCTTCCCACAGGCAGTCAGGTCATAATGTTAGAATGGCCTCCTCAAGGGAGACTACAGCCCTGAAGAATGAGAAACTTGGGAGGGAGAGAGAGAGAGAAAGGGAGGGAGGGAGGGAGAGAGAGAGAGAAAGACAGAGAGAGAGAGAGAGAGAGGAAGGGAGAGAGAGAGAGAGAAAGGGAGGGGGAGGAAGGGAGAGAGAGAGAGAGAGAGAGAGAGAGAGAGAGAGAGAGAGAGAGATTGGCTTAGGGAAATGTCAGTAATTGCGTCTCATCTTGGGTTTGTGAGCTCTCCGCCATGACTAGTTAACAGGTGTATGGGACGGGGCACGAATCCTCGTGGAGTATGCCCCACTTCCAGCACTTTCTACCCTCAAGATAAAACTGTCACGATTTCACTTTTGTACCTATCTTGTATGTGTTTGGACTCATCCGTACATATAAATACATGTAAGACTTTCAAGTAAGTTTATAAGATAATATGCTTCCTTCTTCCTTCTGGCTCTTTTGAAAAACATTTTATATAATGTTGGTATATTTAAAAGTGAAAAGGTACTGAAAATGTTTCATAATAAAATAAATAAAGTGGAAAAAAGGAATGAGAACCTTGAGAGCAGGGAGATGGTTTTGTGGGTGATGTGCTTGCTACACACGTGTTAGGATCGGACTATGGAATTGCAGACACCCCAAAAAGTGGATTTCTTCTATTAATTTGGTAACACACAGTGCCAGGGCCCCTATATTAGAGATGGAGGTGGAGACAGGAGACTCCCCTGAGGCTCGTGGATTAACTGCTTAGTGCACATAGTGGGAGACAGCCAGAGAGAAGCCGAAATTGTCTCAAACAAAATGGAATTCGAGGTTGTCCGTTGAACACATGGATCTGAACTCCCACAAATAAATATAAGCACATGCATACACACGCCTTACATATGTACACTCACAAGTTAATAAAGGTAATTTTTTAAATCTTTAGAAATAATTTCGTAATTTTAATAGTTAAATTGAAATGAGTTGCCTTTATGGCTACAGCTATTTGTATGCTGTTGAATAAATCCTTGTCTTTCCAAAAAACACAAAGTTCCTCTCTCAAGCTTGTTCTTTGCAGTGTGAGACTTTCAACTCTGGGCCTTCAGTTTTGTGTGTCCTGTGGAGACTCGGCGCTTTGCCCTGCATGTGGCTAACACCACCATTTATTGAGCATCCCGCCTCTGCCCACTAATTCAGAACTCCACTGGTTGCAAATCGGGCATCTATGTTCACTCGCAGCTGCCTAGAGGGTCTATTTTGTTCCGATAGTCTGAGAGCCATCTGGCCTTCCCATGGCCTTTTGTGTGCCTTGCTCTCCGACAGCACATCTTCCTTCACATTCTCCTTCAAGAGGCCATGATGACTGTTACTCCGCAATGTCACGTACATCTTACGTCAGCCCACAACCTCTCCCATTAACACTTGCATACAAAGTATGGTCGCAGTTTTATCAGAATCACATGGTCTCCATACATCACTTTAAAGACGACTGACGCTATGGTGATAGCAAGTTCTTTCAGGGTCTGATCATGAGTTGTTATATTAATCAGGGCTGCTTTAAAGTCCCCCCAAAAAAGTGTTATGGTTTATTCTAGATGCTTGAAAACTAAAAATTTGATTCCCCACCCGCCCCCTTTTTTGGTTTTTGTTTTGTTTTTGTTTTTGTTTTTAAGACAAGGTTTCTCTGTGTAGCCCTGGCTGCCCTGGAACTAACCCTGATGACCAGGCTGGCCTCGAACTCACAGAGATCCACCTGCCTCTGCCTCCTGAATGCTGGGATTAAAGATGTGTCCCACCACTGCCCAGCACTTATTCCTCATTCTTCTTCTTCTTCTTTTTTTTTTTTGGAGTTGGGGACTGAACCCAGGGCCTTGTGCTTGCTAGGCAAGCGCTCTACCACTGAGCTAAATCCCCAACCCCATTCCTCATTCTTGATGTTAGTTATTTTTACAGCTTATATAGAAACCATAATTCAGTTTTCGTGTTCTACATAGAACTTTATCGAACAGTATCATTGATCCTAATAATTTATGAATAGATTGCTTATTATTATCTGTTTAGAAACACTGTCTTTGAAAATTATCATCTTGTAATTCTTTTGCAGTTGTTATCATGAAAACCTTCAGAGCAACAGAGAGTGGTAGCAAGCCTTTCTGCCTAATGCCCCAATCAAAGCTGGGCTTGGAATCATCTGATCTGAGTGTGATGTATGCAGTACAGACTTCTGAAGTGCTCGTTTGACTAACAGACTACCTCTGTTTTTTGACAATTAGGCATTTCACTATGAAAAGATGTTAAAGTTATTAAAAAACACTTTCTGCCCTTTGAGATGGTGGCATAACGAATGACGTTTTTATTCGCTAATGTTGTATTTAGGGGTCTGCATACATATTCATGAATTAAATAGGTTTGTAACTTTTCTTAGCCTTTTATATTCTAGTATCAGGTTTTCCTGGCTTCATAGATGAATTGGGAGGTATTCTCTGTTATGGTTTTGGGAAGACCGAACTATTTTTTTTTCCCTTTCAATAGTAAGTTTGATAGAACTTACACTAATGAAATAATTTGGTCCTGGCAGATTTTACTTTTGTAGAAATTTTTGATTATAGGTTGAATTTACTTTTTATTCCTAGTATCAATTAATACCATGTTCTTCGCTGGTTTGGGTGGTTTTGTAACCATTCATTTTGGAAAGTAACACTGACTTTGCTGCTCCTGTCTGCTGTGTCTTTCTTCACATTGCATCCGTTCATCATACTTGCACACATTTCCACTATTCTAAAAACAATGTGTGTATGTGTATCTGTCTGTGGTTGTATGCACACGAGTGCAGGTGCCCACAGGGGCCCGAAGACAAATGGGGCAGGAGCTGTACAAGCTCTTAACCACTGAGCCATCTCTCCAGCCCCATTTGTCGCTTCAACCTGTTCTTGCATTTTCCTTTCGAGGACATTTCAATCTTTTTAAAGGATGCTTAGCTCATTACATAATTTTTAATATTTTAATGTGATAAAAAGCTTCTGTCTCAGCACTGCTTTTGTGATTTTTCCTAATTGTTGATATAAAAGATTTTTAATATCACCTAGGTCAGGAAATCTTCCAATTATGATTACGATTTTTCTCATTAATCACTATAGCTGTGCAGAAAACACATGGCTAGCCTTTGCTTCATGGTTTTCATTCCAGTCTGGTTTGCAGTGTGGTTAGAAAATATATACTGCGTGATTATTTGAATTCTTCAAAACTTGGATATTCAGTAATCAATTTTGTAAACTTTCCTAGCATGTATTGAGCAGCTGTTGGTGCTGTGTTCTAAATATGGCTGTCCCTAGGGTCAAGTAGGATCATTGTATTATTCAAATTTATCTCTATGCTCATTCTTGCTTCTTTGCTGAATAAAAGAACAAAAGAAGAAATATACAAAGTGTCTACTGTGAGTTTTATCTATATTTTCTGTTTAGATGTATCAGGTTTGACTCCTGAATTCTAACACACCATTATCATTTTATGCAAATTTGACATCCCCGTGTTTCATTTTAATCCTAAATAGTGCTTCTTTGTTTGAATTCCATTCTTTCTCATATTTATTATCTCATGATACCAGCTTTGGGGTAGGAAATGTTTTACCATTTCTCTCTTAACCATTTAACAGTCTTATGATTTGATTGTATTCCTAGTAAACTGTAAGTAGCTTCGAAGTGTTCTAGGCCATCTTTGTCCATTTTTTAGATTATCTATTAATATACTTAATTATCTATAATTACATTATTCTCCTTTTTTATTATATTTTTTTTCTGCTCTTGTTGAGATGGGGTCACATTCTCTAGCCCAGGCTGGCAATCCTCCTGCCTCAATCTCCCAAGTTCTATGATTAAAGTCATGCCCTACCATACTTGAATAACCTTTATATTTCTCGAGACATCCTGCTTGCTTTTTCCTCACTCTGCCTTGATTCATTTTACTTACTTTCCCATCTGTAATTTCATAAGACTACTTGCTACTTCTATTAATTTAGTTATATACCACAGTGGACTAACGGAAGTACTCTTCAGTTTAAAAACATAGCGTTAATGCATTTCCTTCACTGTTGGCACTAAACACCATTTCACTTAACCCCCATCCCTTATGATTCTAATTTTCTCACTTTTCACACATATTAATGTCATACCTCTATTAATCCCCCTTAAACAGGATGCTGTTGTTTATAAGATACAAGAGCAGACGAAGCCCACGTTGGACAGTTCTTACCCTTCGCCTCTCTTGTCAGACCTTCCTTCTGAGATGCCTTCCCTCCAATACCTTTATGGAGTTTTCATGGAGGATCTTCAGTCCCCACTCTCTCTGGTTATTGTTTTGCTTTTAACAAAAAAAAAAAAAAAAGCCGCTCCTCTGTCTTTGTTCCCAGAGATCATTTTATTATGTGCACAGTGTTATCTTTCTCTGTGTCTCCTACTCATTTTCCTGTGGTCTGGCCTGCTATTATTCATGAGTTGTTTGTCAATGTAACTGATGGTATATGAAGATAATCTCACTTTTTATTTGCCATTTTTTAAAAAGATTTATTGCACGCAGATCTCTTCCGCTTTGGCTCTAGTGTATTTAGATGGAGTTTTTCAACATGCCGTGGCTGGGAATCGCTGGTGTTCTGAGGAAAGGGCGTAACCCATGCAGATATTTTCTACTCACAGGCACCTTCTGACGAGCTTTCTTAGCCTACAGGATGCAGATCCCTACGTAGGATGTGCTTATGGAGTCTGCTTCGGAGCTAGCATGGAGAGCAGGATGTAGGCATCCAACTTCACAGACAGCTCTAGTGGCTGCAATTCTCTCACTGGGGTTCATGCTAAAGATAGCACTTCCTCTGCTCACCTACTTGCTAGACGAAGGAACCACACAGCGTGTCACTAACAGGACGGCGTGCTTTAGCCTTTCTCTTGCATCTCCTGTCCAGCGGCAGAGGGCAGGGCACAGGGTCCCAGCAAGCCTTCAAGACAAAGCCTGCCCAGGTGTTGGAGTAGAAATGTAAAGGATTTTCCAACCTCTTCATCAGCCCAACCCTAGGTGGACAGGAAGGATCCAATGCTTTGTGAGCAATGCATACAATTTAGTGATTATAATTCCAGATGTCCATAATTGCTCTTCTCCTAAGATAGTGACTTGCATGGTTTTCAACTGTTATTTCCTTTCCTCATGTATAGTTTTTTGATTTTTTTCTATAACAAACACTTTCATTGAATAATAACAATAATAATAATATAATAAAGTTACTTTGGGCATTATACTTTTGTTAGCAACTGATTATTATATAACCTAAAATATTCATTGAACTTTAACTATTATATTTTAATTTACTAGCACCTTCATTTAATACTCAAATGCATACATTCCCTATTTGATTTTATTCTCGTACATTCTAATTTCAAACCCTACATTATATTGTGACTTTCAACCCACATGTTTTGCCAGTTTAAGTCTAGTGATTGGACATGGCACATTGCGCGTGCTTAGGCAAGAATTTTATCTTGATGCTACTACATACATAACCTCGACTCACTCTTTCATGAAAAGTTCTGCTTCGAAGAATGAAAAGAAACAAAATATTCAAGATTAGATCAAACACGGCACTTAAATCTCTGACCTAACATGAACTACCCCTTTCCAGATAAATGATAGATGAAGATGACTGTTGCATATCAGATAGCCTAAGAAAACATTTGAAATGTGCACATATGCCTATAACATGCTCATATAAGCTACCGATATAGCAGGCCTGACCGCTACTCTTCACAGGTAATGTGGCATTGAACCAAAGAGCTTCTTAAGCTGAAACTGAACAGATTCTCCAGCCAGTGAAGTATACAGAAAACTTGGAGATGGTTCTTCTCCAGCCTTGTGTTTTTCCACTGTGTCCCTGGCTAGCTATGTGTTCTTTCCAGTTGGATTGTTCTTTTGTTCTAGTACATGAGGTTCATTGGATAAGAACTTTGAGTAAGATGAGAATTCTTGATTAAATTTCTGTTGGGACATTCTCTATTCCAGGGTCCTGATTTTACCAGACAAAACAGTTTTCAATTCTACTTAAAAAAATATAGATTTTTCTCTATGTCCTGTTCTATGTCATGTACTATGAAACTGGGGGCCGGAGCTGTAACTCTGATCTATGCTGAGTCTGAGCATGATCCTATTGGACGTAAACGAATATCTCATTTAGACTTTCTTAACACAAATGGTCCTTAAATCCCAAGAAAGCCATGACTGACAACAGAATGTAAACTATGAAGATGCCCAGTGCCAGACAGTGAAGTTGACAACTGACAGCCTAGGTTGGTAAGGATTGCATTGCTCTAGGATGGGGGAAGTTTCCAGAGATGGAAGAAATCTACAGAACTTTGAAAGCTGAATGGATGGGTAGACAAGCTAAGGACTTCCTGTATGCAAAGTCACTAGGAGTTATGCACAGCGCAGGAAGTCTACATGTAGGATGAATGGAGCTGATATTGGTGGAGAAGCACGGCAGGAAGCCAGGTTGAGATAACTTAAACATTCATGTATAGAGTATGATGATTCAGAAATATTTGTCAGCCATACATGGGAGTAGACAATTGAACTAAAGTGAGTGTTTTCCTCTGAACCGATGCTTATTAACTCTATGATTAAATCTTATGAATCATATATAAAGGACCAAATACATACATATGAAGATTTAATGTACATGCTGCTTTTTTCTATTGCAACTACATTGGTTGCTGATAAAGAGAAGATGGGAATTAAGCAGTAGAAGTTTCCTTCTTTCTTTTTAAACAGGTCAAAGTTAGTCCATCAGTACCACATCATCGCCACGCACCCGATGCCTGACTCCTTACACTTCTCTGTTCACTGGACTCCTGATCATTTTGTGGTTACAGAATGACCAGTGTAGCTCCAGACATCACATTTATGGTGTAGGTGAGAGGACAAAGCAAGGAGCTGATCTGCAGAGGGCACATCTCCTATCCATGAGTTCTAAGCCCTGATCTCACTGCTGTCTCAAGGAGGAGAAGTCTGTTTTCTGCAGAGTATTTTCTGACCCTGACAATACGGGGTTCTATTTATTACAGAAAAGGGTAAGAGTCTGCGTTGGCTTTGGCTTGCAGTGTCAGTGAGTAATCTCAGCACCATCTCATGCCTGAGGGAACTGACCCTCTGAAAAGCAGAGTAAAGCACCTTAATTTACATGACTATGTCCTGAGCAAGGTACCTCCCACCTGCCTCATAGGACTTAGAGCCTGAAATCTTTGTGTCCCTGGCACCAGTTTGCCAGCTGACCAGACAACGTATACCCTCACCCTATTCTGTAATAACAGAGTCCTTGTCTTGTCAGAGGCAGACCATACTCAGCGAAAGAGAAATTTCTCATCTTTTCCTAGGAGATAGTAGTGAGTTCATTGTTTAGAAGTCACAGTTAGAAATCATAGGCTTCCTCTTTTGAAAGTTCAACTGTAATTCTATAATTCTCTTCACAGGCTTATACTTCCCTAAGACCTTTCATTACGAGGCCTGGGAATCGGCACTGAACATAGTCCTGTGGGCGTGGACTAAGGTGAGTCTTGCTGAACTGGATGTTTCTGTGGGTGGGGCTCGTGCATGTTTGAGAGTTAAAGTTTCTACCTTCATGGCTGCTGTCTTAAGAATCTCATGGCAGTCCTACGGATCTGGAATCTTTATCCCCTCCACTCTACCACTCAGCCACATTGCTGTTTACAAAGAAGAGAGAAAACAGATCTGACACTTATCTACTTATGAGCTGACTTTTACTAAGTATAACAAAAAGTGTAGTGGGAAACATGCACATGAAACCTGCATGATGCAGCTTTTGACTGTGAAGTGACTCTACAAAGACAAGCCAGGGGTGACCACACACATTTGGCTACAAGTTCTATACATGCTGGGAATCAAGGGAATTCTGTCCATTTTCAGCCATGTCTGATTTCCTGGCATAAAAATCTGCAGATGAAGCAGCAGGAAATACTTGTCCTCATCTTGATTCTGTGAAGCCCCATGAAGAGAATTAGGTAGGGAAATGAATAGTAGATTCTCTTCTCAATAATCAAATCCTTCAAGTGGGGACCTGGTGTTTTATTCAGAGTCTCTTGGATATTTGGATGTCTTCAGTGACATTACCCTAACCCAAATGGACTCAAAACAAGAAAGGAACTGAATAGTGCACACACACGTATATACACACATATGGGCACACTCATGCACATACATGCATCGACACAGACATGCACACATGTATATACATACAGACCACACACACATGCACACATACACATACATATATACATAACACACACACATACACACACATACACACATACACAGAAATAAACATTCATGGACATATACACACATGCACACACACATATACACACACGTGCACACACACACACACATGGACATAAACACACAAATCCACACATCACATACACATGGACACATACATGTATGGAAACAAACACACACACATGCACACATGCACACACATTGTACTTTCATAGCAACAATGTAAAATAACACCACATCCCCTAATATTTGGAGAAGGTGGTAGAGCCTAGTACCCAGCTGGTCATGCACACACATTGTACTTTCATAGCAACAATGTAAAATAACACCACATCCCCTAATATTTGGAGAAGGTGGTAGAGCCTAGTACCCAGCTGGTACTGGGATGTCGTGAACTAATGCAAATTCAAGAATACCATTGTGACTGAAGCCGTAAACTAATGCAAGAACACCATTGTGACTGAAGTTGTGAACTAATGCAAGAACACCATCATGAATGAAGCCATGACCTAATGCAATACCATCGTGACTGAAGCCTGAAGTGTGATGACTGCAGAATAAGTGATTTGTTATGGTGGGGAGGGTGGGTACCTTGTTTTACAGACAGATATGTGTGACAGTGTGGCCTGTGGGGGCTCTCTAGGACACAGAGGTGCACCAGAGCTTTCTTGTACTTGGGTGTTGTTTCTGGCTCGTGAGAGCGAAAGGACCCTCATCTCTCCCATCCCTGATCGTTAGATTTGCTTCCCCAGCATCGCAGCTCTCTAAGACTACGTGACCAGAGTCATCCACATTCGATTGGCTTTTCCTTTCTTTTAAGCACATGTCAGAGTTGTAGACGACCACTTTGTGACACACAGAAACTATACACAGCCCAGACCGACTTTTCTCATTCTTCACAGTCAATTGATAGAAATGGTTTTTACAAATAGATCCACTCAAAACGCTCAGTGCTATCTCTTTATGACAAAAGTGCCTCACGGTGGGTAACCTCACATCTTAAAGGTTTGGGGGTAGACATTTATCTTCGCTGAGAATAACTGCTATGGTTTCCTCTATGAAGAAACGAAGTCTGATTGAATCCAGACGTAAGCTTAAATTGGCATGCTATCAAACTACACCAGGTTTTATTGATTTCTGAGACAAATTTCTCTGTGTTTTCTTCTTCCTATTTCAAAGCATAACTTTGAAAGGCACGGTATTCTAGAGAAGGTGAGGTACTCATGAAAAGCCATTGTTTTTATTTCTAAGACATCCAAAAATATCTGTCTATAGATCTGAAATAAAATAGGTGATATCTTGCACTGATTTTTTTCTGGCTGAAAATTCACAGCTCTTCACATTATTCTTCCACTCGTCATCTTTCCCCTCATCCTTCAGGATGTCTATAAAATGATGGGTTATTATTTCCACCACTTTAGTTAGTGTTTATGCCAGCAGGAGGAATATTATTTTATTATTTTTAGAGTCTAGGAGCTATTTCTTGAACCAGGAAATTGAACCTGCTATTAAAGAAAAATAAAGACCTTGTTCTCATCTACTGCTGCTTCATTTCCTCTGGGATGCCTTCCCCTTCCTAATACTGACCACACACACACACACACACACACACACACACACACACACACTCAGACACACATACACCCTCAAACACAGAGAGACACACACACTCACACATACACACACTCACACACACATACACACAAACACACACACTCACACAATACACACTCACACACTCACACACACATACACACACATGCACACAAACACACACACTCACACAATACACACTCACACACTCACACACACATACACACACATGCACACATACACACACACTCACACACACATACACACTCAACCACACACTCATACGCACACACACACTCACACAGACACACATACATACACACATATACACACACACTCACACACACACATACACACACACATACACACACACTCACACACACATACACACACATACATACACACACACTCACACACACATACACACACATGCACAAGCACACACACACATACACACATACACAAGCACACACACAGACACACATACACACACACATATACACAGAGCACACACAGTCACACTCAAACACACTCACACACATACACACACTCACACACACATACACACACATATACACATACACACACTCTCACACACACAGACAGACACACACTCATGTACACAATACACACAGAGAGACAGACAGACAGACAGAGACAGAGACAGACAGAGAGAAGAGGGAGAGAGAGACAGACACACATACAGAGAGACAGACAGACAGACAGGAGGGAGAGAGAGACAGACAGAGAGACAGACAGAGATATGGACAGACAGAGAGACAGACAGGAGGGAGAAAGAGATATAGAGAAAGACAGAGAGAGACAGAGAGACAGACAGAGAGAGACAGAGACAGAGACAGAGACAGAGGGGGGGTCTTTCCATCACACACCATGGCATCTCATGTGCAGCATGTGTTACTCTTTGATGCCTGCTTCTCTTCCTTTTGAACCAGGTACTCATTGAGGACAGGGTCAGTGGCCATCTTATCCTATATGGACATCAGCTTCAGCACCAAATATGAAAGTATCATAGATATCAAAAAGCAGCCTAACTTAGAAGTGCTCCTGTGGCTCTGAGGATACCTGTGCACTCCATTTTATAATGACCTTTAGCCATGGGTTAGGAAGGTGAATCACCAAAATGGCTTTTAGTTCTTTGAAGCTGCACTTGAAAAGTTGTACACACCACTTTGGGTAATAATCTGCTCAAGACACTTAGAGGCACATATTTACTTAATACTAAGCTGGGCTAGAGGAGAAACCAATCTGAAATTGCTTCCTCAGCTGAAAGCTCTGTGCTAACAATACAGTTTAATTTCTGCAGCTGTAGTTCTCAAATCAATAGGCTGCAGAGTGGGTGGCAGAATTTCAGTTTTGGGTTTTGAATACTAAGCAGGTCAGAAGGTGCATTATTTAAGAATCAATTTACTGTTTTTTTTTAAATTGCTTTTTGAAAATTATCCACATGACTTATACTATTTTAATTATAATGTAAATCTTCAGAATAAAAAAAAGTCTGATTATGGACCATCATATTTACTACATGAATATCAGAGGCTTTGAGAATTTATTACTTCAGAAGAAAGATTCATAAAGCCCAGTGTTTGTGTTTCATATTTGTAATTCCATCACTAGGGAGGTGGAGGTAGGATGATCAGAAATTCAAAGTTAGCTTCAGCTACTGAGCTTGGGAGAGCACAGATTGTGGGAGAAGCAATGTGGAAGAAGAGAGAGAGATAGGAAAAGATATAAAAGAAAAACAAATTCTTCGAGGAATAAATGTTATCATGAAACCTAATTTTTTAATTAAAAGTGTAATTAAATTAATTGGTTTTAAGTTATCCTCAGATACATGAGCTCAATGTCCCCACAGTCTATATCAAGTCCTGTCTTGAATAAATAAAATTTATAAATGATCGATATTAATTTCCCTAGGATAATTGGGTGCATGTATGTGATAGGGCTTTGTTCTCAGGTTTCCTCTACTTTGTCTTAAAGCACTGTAGCAAGAACTCTGGGTGGTCAGTAAGTAATGCTAATATTCAATGGGTTTTGTCTTTTTGCAAATTTGTCAGGATTGATTATAGATTAAAAGTATATGTGTGGTATGCCCATGCTATGGCTAGAAACACCTCTTTACATAAAGTTGTTCCCACACTCATGCTTTCTGAGCTCATCTTATAACCATTAGTCATGCTAAAACGTATGTGGCTCAACAGTAATAAGTCATGAATTCTTTTATAACCAAGGAGCTGAATCCAACAAATTTAGGACGGAAGTAAGTTAACATAGCCTCGAAGGGGAAAATAACTATCTTAAATTTCTCCACGTTCCTCAACACATGATCTTAAATGACATGGTTGGTGTTAGGCTGCCAGTCCTGGAGGGTGACAGACAGATCAAGAGACAGAGAAAACTGTACCTACAAAGATTGCCTACATCTGTGTTGTCTATAAAACACTCTTAAGATGTTCTGAAACAGAAGGCAAGAGTTCTCAGTATTTCTGAAGGATGCTAAAATGAAGATCTCTGCAGTTTAGAAGGGCGATACAGAGAGGGCAACAGAGGGTCAAAGTGTGTTGCAGGAGATATCAGGACCACGGACAGCTCCAAAGTCCTTGCCCCTCTCCTGTGTAGGCTCAGTTGACTACTTAGGGAAGTGAGGCATCTCATCCACTGGCTTTCCTTCGAACTGAGCTGTGAAATATAGATGGAATAGATTCGATGTTTCATGCTCTTTCTTTTATTGAAAAGCAGGTAATGTGGAAATAATTTCATTTTTAAGATCCATTATACCCATAGTAGAAGTTATGGATTTGGTCTGACTATAGAATTGATACTATGAAAACTATTGTGTAAGCTCTGAGGGTGGGGTCAGGGTAGGAAACTGTAGACCAATGGTTCTCCACCCCCATGATGCTGTGACTTTTGATACAGTTCCTCATGTTGTAGTGACCCCCAACCATAAGTGACCCCCACTTTTACTTCTAACTGTAATTTTGTTACTGTTACAAGTTATAATACTTACACATCTGTGTTTTCCAATGGTCTTAAATGACCCATGTGAGAGGGACATTAGACTCCCTCCACTGTCATGATCATGACATGGTGGGTTATGATCCAAGTTGAGAACTGCTACTGAAGACCATCCTCACACCTGTATTTTCCTGTCATGTATTTTCTGCATGCAAAGATCGAAATTGGTACTGGAACTGTTTAAGAATAAAGGGGGGCGACTATTTCTAGTTCATTTTTTGGAAGATTCTGAAGCAATACAGCCAAGCATTTTTCTCCTTCACTGACAAAAAGTAAAACCTTGAGTTGTCTGTTTGTGATAATTTTGTGTAATTAACCCCTGAGTTTTCAGATGTGATGAGTTCTAAAACATTCACAGGATCTTCTAGGAGAAAACCACGGCTGTTCAAGTCATGAATTTATTTCCCAGAATTTTAATACAATATTCCTTTCAAAGGTAATTTCATTCTGTAGATGGACCAAATGACCTTCTGCATTTTATCCCCTCATTCCCTTATTTGTTTTCCTTACTGTTTGATCAAAAACACTGCGAGCCTTAGCCAGTCACACTCCCCATTGCAAGTCACTTATGCTCATGCATGTATTTCAGATTGACCACATAATTTGATCTCCACATTCTCCGCTAAATTCAGTGATGCTAATTGGTGTTTTAGCCAATTACAGAAGCTCCTGTTCTTTTCCTGAGTTTATTAATTAAACTATAATCTTGGTTCATGGAGTAGTCAATAAGTTAACTTCTAATCTGAAATAAAACTGAACGCTGTGAAAGTGTCAAGCATTATCCCTAAATGCCTCCCAGTGGATGGAACTGGCCATACTTACAGTAAGACGATCAATTCAAAATGCTTTTACACCTCTGTCCTCTACAACACACCAGACAACAATGGAATACATTGAAATTGATGAATTTTTGCACTCTGGCATTCCATTTAAGTGACCTTAAACCATTTATTTCTTTCATCATCAAAGGTTAGTTCTAATACTAATTAATACAATTAATCTAATATTAACTAATATAACAATTAATCTAACATCAATTAATTAATAGAGTTAATTAATTGATCTAATATTAATTGATCTAAAAGTGAGTAATCTGAAGAAAAAAGAACAAATGAAGGATAAAAGAAATGTGGATAGTTTTTCAGAATGCTTCAAATCAAGGCCACCGGGTGGCTTTTGTCACAGTCTATGTGAGCTTCTCCTGAAAGCCCTACTTAGGACCATTACTTCCACTGTGCTTTAAAACTCATGGCAATGAAAGGACCTCTGGAAACATAGTACCCTGCTTCATCACTCTCCTTTCTAACATGACCACGTTGGTAGCTGAGTTCCTCTGACCATGTCAGACAGACACAACTCCAGTAGTTTGTCAGAAATCTGTATTCCTCCATCAAGGTGTCCCTAGATGCTGGAGAATGTAGGAACACTGTTTTAATACATTCTGTTTTTTTTTTAAAAAAAAAAAAAAAACTCATTTCTTGCAACATTCAGATGACTTTCATTCAGGGGCATTCAAAATGAAAAAAAAATTGAATTGATCACCAGGAAAGAGAATTTCAAAAGAATAAAAAGACCTGTTCGCTATTCAGAAAGCAACACAGAACAGATCAGCATCAAAGACGCTGGGAAGGGAAAGCGCTTTAGATAGATGAAGTCCATCCTTATCTTGTCAGCTCAAGAAGTTAAAATAATTTTTAAAATCATGTGCCTCCTACTCAGAAGAAATGTGGGTCACAACAACACTTGTCCACACCATCTGGGATCTATCATGGCCTCTTTCTTCTTCCACTTTCCTCGGGTTTTATTTTTGTTTGGTTGATTGGTTTTCGTTTCTTTGGTTGGTTGGTTGGTTTGGTTCGGTTCGGTTCGGTTCGGTTCAGTTTGGTTTGGTTTGGTTTGGTTTGTGGTTCGCACCCTTAGTCCAAGGAGACTTAAATGACAGCATTACCTCCTAACCTTGGATATGTAACCAAGGGGCAAGCACTCCTAATGTTCCCAAACCACGTCGAATGATATTTATTATTTGTTTAGAAGCTATGTACCAATTGCATTCTGCAGTAGTAAGCAAGGTAGTTAGATCTTGGCCTCAAGGCATTTATAATTTAAAGCCATTAATAAAGATAAACACGCTGAACCACGTGTCAGCAAGTGAGGAGCAGCATAATAAATCTAGAGCTGGGAGCGGAGACAAGCTTCTAGAGGAAGGCAGGGCTGCCATTTCCAAACTAAACACAATGCTCCTTTCTCCCTTCAGAAGGGTGGCGATGTGGACGATGAGTACAGGGAACCCTCTAAGGGGTGCTTCTAAGCAAAGGCATGAAGCTGCACATTATGGTCACCTCTGCTTCTTCCCCTCCCCATTTTGTGGGGTCTTTTATCCGCTAATTCTTCAGACCTAAGTTGACTTCATTTCGCTATTGTTTTTCTATCCTAATTGAGTCAAAATAGCAACTTGTACCTCGGGATTCATTTTACTCATCAAAGTGTTCTCTTTTCTTTGTATCCTCTAAGTTCCAGCCTTCTGGTGGCATGGAAGACCTCACTTTCTGCTCACTGACTTTCGAACGCCAGTAAATATACATGGCATGGGGTGGTGATGGAGGAATAAACGCTTACCTTGCTGAGCCGTGGAGGCTGCGGCATAGAGACATACTTTCGCTTGTAAGATCAGGTTGCTGATCGGTTTCTGGTAGGTTCTTCAGTAAGCATCTCCACACCGCTTTGGCAACAGGTTTTTGGGTTTGAATGTGAACGGTGACAAAAGGAAGAGTCTCCCTCGTTACCTGGATAGAAACAGCTGGGTTTCATTAAGCCTCTGCTTCTTCCAGTGCAGCATGGGAACAGGAAAGCCTAGTGCACAGGGTTTGGAGGGATGAAGGTGCAGACCCCTGTGAGCAGTGGAACAGCAGGTCTCAGCCTTTCCAATGCTGTCACCCTTTAATACAGCTCCTCGTGTTGTGGGTGACCCCCAGCCATAAAATTATTTACATTGCTCCTTTGTACCTTTAATTTTTCTGTTGTGATGAGTCTTAATGTAAATATCTGACATGCAGGGTCTCTGATGTGCAGCCCTTGTGAAAGGGTCATTTGACTTGCAAGGGGGTCGCGACCCACAGGTTGAGAACAAGTGCTGTAACGCTTCTCCCTTTGTTCTTATATGAAAACAGGTGCTAAAATCTCCTTTGATCTTAATGCAGCATACAAACAAAAATGACAGTGGCCACTGGGAGACAGCATGAGTATACTACATGCCAATGGGTTTGAACTGTTTCAGACATGGTACGTTGCAACTGTAAAAATAGCCATTTTTTCAAAACTTACCTTAAATGCAAAATATCTGAGAATTCACACACACAAAAAAAATCCTCAAAGCATGACAGAAGTAGCATCTGCTTCCAATCTTTCCTGTGAGCACGAACTCTACCAATTCGGATTTTCCTGGATTCCGATAAAATCCTCTAACATTTTATCTTTAAGGTTTTTCACAATAACTACACAGGATGGGCCCCAGACCGCTTTGATTCTTACAGATACACATTTATGACCTAATTGACATGCTCACATACTTCTATTTTCCCTTCCCATGTATTCATCATACCCAGTGCCCTGATGGGACAGCTTATCTTGGTTGTCATTTGATGGGATCCGGAGTCAACCAGGAAGCTTGCTTTTGCTCTGGTCTGTGAGGACATTTATGGGAAAAGCTAACTAAGTGGGAAGACCCTGCCCAGTGCAGACAGCACCTCAATACCTTTCGCTGTACCAGCCTGGATGTAGAGAGGTTCCATTAAATAGCAGTGCTGTTAGCCTGCTTGCCTTTGGCTCTTATGGTTAGTGCATCTACCTAATGTTTTGCCGCTGCTGCTGCTGCCTCACCTCCATCAGAACCCAGCTTCTCTGGCCTTCCCATGGAGACTGAAGAAATTGTCCAGGCCTTCAGGGTCAGGTTGAGGGTCTAAGGCAGCCAGCCACCTGGACCTGGCAGCTACGATGTCCCCAGACTCTCGATCATGCTGACAGCCAAAATCATGTGAACTTTGCTAATGTATATTCATTGTGTTGGCTTTATGCCTCTAGATCACGGTGCCTAAAACCCCTGTTCACCTCATGTAAGATGTAACTTGAAGGCTCAGTCCCTACTTTAAACTTTTCTTAAGTAGTTTTTTGTCTTTTTTTTAATTCATATATTTTTAAATTAAGATATAATTCCATAATTTCTCTACTTCCCTTGCCTCCAATTCCCTCCATGTCTCCTCCCTTCAGTCCTTTCCATGTTCTTTCTCTCTCTCAAATTGATGGCAACCATTTATTTGATTGTTATTATCACATAGGTAGATAAATGATAGACAGACAAACAGATAGACAGATGATAGATAACTTTTTATCTGACTATTATTATCATGTAGGTAGATAAATGATAGAGACAGACAGATGATAGATAACTTACCTGATTGTTATTATCACACAGGTAGATAAAGCATAGAGACAGAAAGACAGACTATATATATAGATAGATAGATAGATATAGATATAGATAGATAAATAGATAGATAGATAGATAGATAGATAGATAGATAGATAGATAGATAGATAGAGGGGGTGATAGATAGATACATACATACATATATAGGTGCTAGATAGATAGATGATACATACATACATACATACATACATACATACATAGACAAATAAATGCAAATATATAAATATAAACCACTGAGTATTTTTGTTGTTTGTATGTGTATGATTTCAGGGCTGATCAGCATATTGGATAAACTGAAAGATATCTCTAAAGGTAAAACTGTGACACTCCTGTCGTGTAGGACAGGATCCAACAGTTGTCTCATTAGACATAAGGCCCTCTCAACAGAAAGGAAATCATACCAGGTACGGGAAACCCAGACAACTGCCCAGAGGTAGTGAAGTCATGACCTTAGAGAACTTACTAATACCACTTTTCTAGACCAGCATAATTCCTAAGCTTACCCTTTAACCCCCAACAGGTAAGTATAGCTCGACTCTCATCAAAAAAGCTTCTATTTACAGTAAACGGAAACTATTATAGAAACCCACAACTGGGCACAATTAACAGATCATGGGGTACCTGGTCCAAACAGATACATCTTCAGCACAACTTCTTCACTTCAGGCTCAGGGAGCATCAGGGGACAGAAGCAGTGTAAGAGACAGAGGACCTGGAGGTCTGTTGGGAGACCATGTCTCATGGAAACTCCTGCATAAACAAGACCAAACAATGTCTATAGACAGACTAACAAGGGGGGGGGCATCTCACAGGCCCTGCCCTGAGACATTGATTTTTAATGTTTGGAAATGTCAGGCGTTCCCTTTAGACTTTGGAAGAGTCACTGGTTGCCTCTTGTCTCTTGAAATACGGTCTTCGGTTTCTGTGGTTCTGTACATGGGTCATACAGTCTGAAGCTACATCTTCTCAAGTCTGTTTCTGAGATCTTTCTCCTGACAGCCACTCAGAACTCATGTTCCTCCAGCCCCTATCCCATACCTGCAGCTCCACCTTTATTAAATCTTCAAGTGTGGCCTACAATCTAAAGTGCCTTCTTGGCACCTCTATTTACAAAACCCAGGCTTCCCGAAAGCAGAGAATTGGGCCATTATTTCCCCTTTCTTCAGTCTTGAGCTCCCATCTTGAATTTTCCTCTCTCTGAAGGCATCGCAGTGAGGTGACCCTGTATCAGAAAGACAAAAATGGCATTTCTCTCTCTTATGAAAATCCTAACTCCTAATGTGTGATATACTTAAATAGCAGGTTGTGAGAGTGGATATTGATGGAGTCCTCTGTAGCATGTAGTTTTTAAAAAAAAGGGAACCATGCTAAATCTGGCTGATTGCTAGTATCGGTTGGTCTCTCCCACCTGGATGGCCAGCCCCAAGCTGCTGTCTTGCCCTGTTTCCCACAGCCAGCCTGTTGCCAAGCCACTCAGGTCAAAAACCAGCTCCTAAGATGGTCTGCTTGCTAAGATGACCAAACCAGTCTTTCCTGAATGCCTGGAGTCACTGCTCCCACTCCCCAGGCTGTCCATCCCCTGTGGCTGGCCTGCAGGAAGCCTTCTACCACTCGCTCAAATCCTCCTAGCCCCACGATATGATAACACTAGAGACTTATATTATACTAGTCAGATTTATAATGGTAAATCTCCAACCCCAAAATGCCCGTGCAAAGAACACACAACTCAATAACATAATTACAAGCTGTCCACGTAGACAAATGTTTCACTTCAGTACTAGCTACTTGTGGCTCCTTTAGGCCATGTGGGTCTGGTTCATCTTCTTCATCATCGATCTTCTTCCACCCTCTGTCTTGTCTGACCCTTCTCCTCTCCCCTTCCCTTCTTGTTCTGCCCAGAAGATCCCGACTCCATATCTTTGCCCAGTGGTTGGCTTCCTGTTGTCTTTATCAGCCAATCAAATAACTGGGGGAAATTCCCCTACCGTCCATGAGGAAGGAAGAAGAAACGTGGAGCAACGGCGGGGAGCTAACACATCACATACAGGTGGAAGCAAGGAGGAGGCTATCGGCATAAGAGATCACACTGTGGGAGGGAAGGAGAACAGGTGGGAAGAAACACAAAAAACGTATTTGTCTGAGAATGCTGCAAGCAGAACCATTTTTGAGGAACGAAGAAGAAATTAAAAATAACTAAAGTAAAATTCTCTCAAAGAAAAAAGTCCTCTCCAGGTCTCGAAATATGCCACATAGCTCAACGTCTTTGAACAGAAGGCTGGCAGTGTTGGCAAACATTTACTGTAGCCAACTGCCTAAGGAGACACACTCAGATTCCAAGTTTCCCACACACGGAAAAAGTGGAAGGTTTTCTGCTCAGTACCCTCGGGGCTTGTGCTGTCTCTCTTTGGTGTTCTCGTTTGACTTCCATGACAGTTGATGAATGCACACATACCACATAGTGCATTCGTGAGGTCTGGAGTCAGATCAGGAAATTTAAGGTATTCCCTTGACTTGCACCAGAATCTCCATTTCACCTGGAGCCATTTGATCATGAAGCGGTTGCCCATGTGTAATCTGTGTTTGAATTGCCATGAGCTTGTTCTTCTGTTCTTAGACCTTAAGTTAATTGCTCATCGTCTCCTTGAATACTTAATTCTACAGATTCCTGGGAGAGACGCCGAGGGATAGCACCCCCTACATCTGGCATACAAGTGACCAAAACACTAGCCAGAAACGTTCGTTTGGTGACTATCCGATAGCGAATAGGTGCCCAATTTGGTAGAGCTGAATCTTCCCCACTAGCCATGGCCACCATGATGCTAGCACGCCGCCTGTCATTTGCAGCAACATACCTTCAGGACACACTGAACTTTGGTCTGTAAACTCCGGTAGCTCCCACCCCAGCCACGGTGGTTAAATCAACTCTCCCCCAGCCACTAAACCTATACTTTCATGTTATAGATTTTTCCCAAATCTATTTTGTCATAATCGTTTTAAGCGTTTTCTCTCAGCTCACTTGTGCTTGACGGCTTTCACGAGGCGAAATCGCTGCTCATTGATTGAGTCCTCTTCAGAATATTTTACCTCAGGACATTGACATCAGGCTAAATTAGGACATTTCTGAACCTCCTCCGATGTGAATATGCTCTAACTGCCTTGCAATCAATTCCTAGGAATGAAGTGGGGGAGAGGAAGAGAGACGGAGGGTAAGAGCTAAGAATGCTCCAGCCAAGGAGCGATTTTTTAACGTTGGAATCAAGAGATGTGTCACAAATATGAAAAACACAGCTGTAGCTGGCATCGGGAGTGACTCAGCCCTTCATCCTGGCAGGCTTTTTACGTTGTCAGCATGAATTGGACCTGAAAGCTTTGGCTTCTGATTTTCATTTAGTCCTACCAGCAAGAAAAAAAATCAGCCCAGGGCAACCAGCATGCTGATTTTGTTAATTCTCTCAAACGTGTCCCTTGTTTAAATCAACGATGATTAAATGTTCTTGACGTCTTTCCCTCCTCAGTGTACCCCTGACTCGTTAGGTGTCCATGGTAGAACCCAGAATGAAAACCGTTTCCTTAAAATAGTTACTGGGAAAAAAAATAACCAGAAAAAAACAGCAGCTAAAATGATAAACGTTTCTGGTATAAGGTTAGGTATTTTTTTTAAAAAAAGATATGGATGCTCTGTAAGCTATGAAACCTTAGCCCTAAAAGAATATCAATGGGTCTATCAGATCACAGACCTGACCTACTGTGACCCTGACCTACTGTGAGCCTGGGCTAGTGTTGCTAAACAAGCATTACCCATATGGGGTGAATTGCATTGCTACTATGCAAGGTCATGTGGAGGTCGTAATTTTGGCTGTGATCATGGAATTTTTTTTCATTTAAGCTTGCCAAAAATAATGCTCAATTCCCTCCCATATTTGATCTCCCATGTATACGTCATATATGATCATGAAATCACTGTCCACAAAGCACCTAGGAATGTGTACACTTGTGTTAACTGAAGTTCACTTCATGTATACTGTATGTATGCTGTGAATGTGTGTGTGTGTGTGTGTGTGTGTGTGTGTGTGTGTGTGTGTGTGTAGGTACCCATGGACATCTGTATGTATGTGGTTGCCAGAGGTTGATACAGGGTGTCTTCTCCAACTACTCTCCACCTTGGGTGTTTGGGGTGTTTTTGAGACAGTGTCCCCTGAATCTGGAGCTGCTAGGCTGTCTGGTCAGCAAGTCCCCCAAGATCCTCTATCTCCACCTCCCACCCTGTGGGGTGGCCAGAGTACAGCTGTGGCTGGCTGGCTTTTACACGGGTATTAGGGATTAAAGTCTGCTTGTGCATAAGGAAGGATGGGTGTCTCTGATATAATGTGAAGCAATACTTAACGTGAGACACCTCCGCATCCTCTAAAGTTCATTTGTTCCTCTGCTACTTCCAACATAATGAAACACTCTGTTCTATGAGAGACCTTAGTGGGAAGAAAGCATCAATCATAGCAAATTATTCGCCCCACCCACCAAGCTCTGTCTACTGCTGAAGACAGGAGATGGTCATATTCTCTAGGATAGTACAGTAGGTGCCTTGCCTCGGAATCTCAGGAACATTTGCTATCAATTCCATGACCTTGGGTAGGACATAGAAGAGGACCTTGGATTTTAGACCTCATCCTATGGCTTTCCCCCTTTCTACCAAGGATTATCTTTCTAGAACACATTACTAAGGCTTTGAACAGGCTACTCAATGCTGGCTAAGACGGTGATTTAATTTACTTGTCACTCCAAAACCAATGTGAATAAACATCAAATAGCAAGCCATATCATATTCATCTGCTAAGAATGATTCTATTTTTAGGGGTTTGATGTTTGTTGACTACAGGGATAAATACATCTAACTAGGGCTGGGGGGTGTGACTTAGTGGTTGAGAACTTAGCTAACATGTGTAAGCATGGCTTTGGGCTCAGATTCAACGCTGTTAAATAACTAGAGGAACACACCAGTCTTTGAATAAATAGCTTCCTTTTATGTATGTGTACATGTCTGTCTTAATTAGGGTCTCTGTTGCTGTGACAAAACAACACGACCAAGAGCAAGATGGGGAGGAAAGGGTTGATTTGGCCTTTGCTGCCAGCTCACAGCCTATCACTTGAGGAAGACAGGGCAGGAACTCAAGACAGAGTAGGATCCTGAAGACAGAAGCTGATGCAGGCGCTATGGAGAGGTGCTGTACTGACTGGCTGCTCATGGCTGGCTTAGCTTACCTTCTTATAGAACCCAGGACCACCAGCCCAGGGATGGCACCACCCACCATGAGCCTGACTCTTCCCTATGGATCACTAATTTTGAAAATGCCCTACAGCTGAATCTCATGGAGACATTTCCTCTAGAAAGGTTCCTTTCTCTGTGATGACTCTAGCCTGTGTCAAGTTGACACACAACCAGCCAGTATGGCTGACCCCCTGTCAACTTGACACACAAACACCTCACTATTAAGCTACAACACTTCCTTTCTTATTCATCCCAAGATCTAAGGAACTTTAAAAGTCCCACGGTCTTTACAAATTAAAACACATTAAAATTTCAGTCTCTTTAAAATCTCTAATCTCTTTAAAAACTCAAAATCGCTTTTAAATGTGCAAGGTCTTTCAGTTGTGGGCTCCAAAATCAAATACCTTCTTCAGGAGGGAAGAACCAGGCCACAGTTGTAGTCCGAACCAAGCAAAACTGAAGTCCAACTCTATCAATAACTCAATGACCAGTGCTGATCCACATACAATTTTCCAGGCTTCTCTAAAGGGCTTGTGTCATTTCTTCAGCTCTGCCCTCTCTAGCACTCTAGGCTCAGGTTGACTCTTCTCCACTGCTGCTGTTCTTACTGATCATCCCAGGGTACTAACTAGCATTTCCAAAATGCTGCCACACTGGCTGTACCAGTTGCCCCTTATAGACTTTCTTCATGGTCTTAACCCTCAACTTCTCTTCAGCCTTCAACTATCACTGATGCCGTATCTTCACCAATGACATTTCCTGGCCTCTCAGAGTGCCATGCCTCAGCTGCTCTCCATGACCCCTTCATGCTTTCAAACGCCTGGGCGACTCATCTACAGAACCACGTCTCACTGCCAGTATGAGGTACAACCTCGGCTGCCTCTGGAACACAGCTTCTCTGTGCTCTCAGGAAACACTTCCCGGGAGATTTCACCTTAGTGATGCTGGTCTCTTCTTAAGCACTGCTAATTTCTTAGCTCTAGCAAACCAGCATCAATCATCCCAGTAACACAAAGGTTGTTCCCAGATGATTCTTCAGCCCCGGCTAACCGGAACCACAGAATCTTAGATCAAAATTGCAAATAGCCCTGATCAACTCTTTAATTTTCCCTCTGCCAGGCCTCCATCATCTGCACTGCTCTCACCATTCTTATCTTCCAAGCTCCCACAGAGCATCCCACTGAGTTCTCAACTCTCAATGGGTTTTCTACCACAAAGTCCCAAAGTCCTTCCGCATGCTTCCCTAAAGGATAGTGGGGTCTGTCACAGTGATACCCCACTACACTGGTACCAACTTGTCTTAGTCAGGGTTCCTATGCTGCAAAGAAAGACCACTATCAAAAAGCAAGCTGGGGAGGAAAGGGTTATTGGGCTTACAATTCCAGATCATAGCCCATCAATGGGGGAAATTAGAACAAGAACTCACACAGGGCAAGAACCCAGAGGCAGGAGCTGATGCAGAGGCCATGGAGGGGTGCTGCTCACTGACTTGCTCCCTATGGTTTGCTCAGCTTGCTTTCATATAGAATCCAGGAGCCCCAGCCCAGGGATGACACAGCTCACAATGGGCTGGACCCTCCCCTATCAATCACTAATTGAGAAAATGCCTTACAGCTGGATCTCATGGAGGCATTTTTTCAACTGAGACTCCTTTCTCTGTGATGGATTCTAGCTTATGTCAAGTTGACATACAAAATCAGCCAGTATTGTGTGTGTGTGTGTGTGTGTGTGTGTGTGTGTGTGTCTGTCTGTCTGTCTGTCTGTCTGTCTGTCTGTCTGCCACATGTGTGGGTGCCTACAGAGACTAGAATACAATGTTGGATTCCCTGTAGCTGTCACTTGACGTAAGTTCTAGAAACTGAACAGCCAGTGCTCTTAACCTCCAAGCCATCTCTACACCCACTCACCATCCCATGTCTTATGCACAGAGCTGTTATTTATTTGAGCATCATAAATAGGAAGGTCTAAGTGTTGCAAACTTCATCTTAGGTTTGTCACTGATTTCCTTCAGGTGTGAAGTCAATCACCTAAACTAGGGATGGAGAAAGGAGGGAAGGATGGAAGGAAGGACAGAAGGAAGGAAAAACAGAATGAAGGGAGGGAGGAAGGAGAAAGAGAGAAAGGAGGGATGAATGGAGGGATGAGTGAAGGGAGGGAGGGAGAAGGTAGACGCGTAGGAAGAGACAGAGCACTGGCACATCCAGCTTTTGCACGCGCTTCGCTCTTGTGCCTCAACCCCTTTCCCTTCTCCTATTCTTGCCCTTCTTCCTAGTAGAGCCCCCACTTTTCACAGGTATCCTATTTGAAATCTGTGACCCTTCCGTCCCTCTCTGTAAGACCTTTCCCTGGGACTGGAGAGATGGCTCAGCGGTTAGAGCACTGACTGTTCTTCCAGAGGTCCTGAGTTCAAATCCCAGCAACCACATGGTGGCTCACAACCGTCTGTAATGAGAGCCGATGCCCTCTTCTGGTGTGTCTGAGGATAACTATGGTGTGCTTATATAGAATAAATAACTCTTTTTAAAAAATCTTTCCCTTGTCCATGAATGGATTTCCTAACTTTCTTTCTACCTGATTTTTACAAATGTGTTTCTTGGAATGAATCAGCTTCTTAAGGTTCTCTCAGTAAATGAAGGCAAATGGAAATAAAAATCATTTGAGGGAGGAGCGCCCAAGAAGGAATATCAGAGACGTTAAATATTTCAAAATAACTGATACCAAGAGTTTCCTCCTTGCAGCTTTGTTGTGGACAATGTAAATATCTCATAATTTAGAGAACTCTAACTTCAGCTATAGGTTTCCATGGCAATGGCTGTTGCTCTTACTAGTCTTCCTGAAAGGATCTGAAAGTAGGGTAACCATTTAAAAGTCTATCTCCTGGTTGTGACTTCTGAAAAGGCAAGCACTTATTTTTCAAACTTTCAACTTTCTCCTTCAAGTTCCCATGTTGTCCACACTGAAGGTCACCGCTTACGCTGCCTTCCCCATCTTTATAGCTGCATGGCCCTTTTGATTGAAGATGCAGGAAATTGCAATTTTCCTACATCTAAGAAAGGATATGAACTTCAGAAAAGATGGGGTTGAGTCATGGGAAGTATTTTTGTTTGAGAGAATTAGAAAGGAAGTCTCGGGTAACTCCAAGAAAATTGATAGACTCACAACTAAAATTTGGTTTTCTCATTTTAAGGTAAAAAGAAAAACTATGGGCTCAGATGGTGTATTATATCTGTTTACATATTGCATATTTATCTCTCCAGTTATACTATTTCTGCCTTTCTCTTTTGTCTCTTTAATAAGTTCTGGTGCCTTCCAAGTCAAAATAAGGAACTGAGGCAAAGCTAAGCTCCCATTTTCTGATTCAATATGTGCATAAAATATAGATTTATTTTTGAAATTGGAAATCAATTGGGCAGACTTTAAAAAGCGGAGAGAAGCAGTCTAACAACCAAGGTTTCGCCCCAAAACTATCAAAATAAAGTAAAATCAGATAGAACAGTCTGTACCTGCTGACCTATAAAGTCTTCGGTCAAGAAAAATTCAATAGGAGGAAAAATTCAATGGGAAGCTTTCCCAGGAGGAAATAAAAGTGGACTCAAAGCAGCTTCCCATAAGTCAACACATGGGATCTCAGCTTTGATTCCAAATGCCGATTCTAACTATGTAGACGTTGGTTGAGTTGTGTAGACTTTGGGTCTGGTTAACTTTGGTGTGTGGTGTTTTAAAACTTGCAAGTTTAATAATAAAATTAATAAAATAAAGAAAACAGTTGAAATCATAAAAGCATACTAAGGAACAAAGTTCTGAGACCAAACAAATTCTATTCCTAAATATGCAGTTGAAAAAAAAATCCATGGGTAGCTAGTGACCTTGGAGAAAAACTAAAAGGTGTTGTGATAAAGAGAAAGACCCTCAAACAAAAACTAAAACCAAACCGTAGACTTTTATCAACAGTAAGCAGATGCTGAAGGAAATGGATTCACATCTGCCAGATTCTAAAGGTATGAAAACATGCTCTAGTCCCAGAGTTGGCCATGCTGGGATTGTGAGGCCATCGGGAGTCACACAGACACAGTGGTAGAGCACTTGCCTATCACGTGCCCAACTCTGGCTTCAGCCTTCAGCACAATAAAAGTAAACATGGATAAAGAACATTAGAAGAATGGTGGGAAACCATTTTTAGCCAAATAAGGAAATTTATAGTATAAAAATAAGTTACAAGGCACCATGTTTTAAACTGAGAAAGAAACCAGGAATGTTATGAAAAATGTAAATGGTTGTTTGTAAACAAAACCAAAGTTGTATGTTCATAACTGATAACATATCTACAATTCTAGGCAAAAAGAAAAAACATGAAAATTAGGGAAATTTTCGAAGAAAAGTAAATTCTACCAGGATTGCTGATCAGAAGGAAACCGAGAGAAACTGATTAATTTTAGACTGTTACGGAAATACTAATAAATTAAATTCAACAGATTATTAAAAACAAAAAGGGGGACAGGAAAGATGGCTCAGGGGTTAAAAGCACTGACTGCTCTTCCAGAGGTCCTGAGTTCAATTCCCAGCAACCACATGGTGTTCACAACCATCTGTAATGGGATCTGATGCCCTCTTCTGGTGTGTCTGAAGACAGTGTAGTCACACATTAAATAAATAAATCTAAAAAAAAAAATAACAAAAAAGGACACAAATTGGGGAGAAGCTGAGGATTTGACAGTGGGTCCAAGAGGAGCGAGAGGGAGGAGTGGGTGATGAATATAATCAACACACAAGTATACATGTATGATATTCTTAAAGAATTAATAAAGAAATCGATTCTTAAGGACAATATAAATAGAGTTGATGCGATGGATAAAGACACTTGCCACCAAGCCTGATGGCCTGAGTTCAGTTCCCACAACCCACAGAGTGGAAGCGGAAGTCAGGTTCCTTCAGCTTGTCTTCTGACTGGACCTTCACACAAACTCACTTGCACACAAAATAGATGAACTCATGCAATAGCAAGAAAAAAATGAATAAATATAATAAAGGCAATAGAAATAAATCTATCTATAAGTGTTAAAAATCTAAAGGTCAATCGAAATGAGAGGTCTAAAACTCTAAAGCTCAAACTAGAAAGACACATATAACATCCTTAATCTTAAAGCTAAATTTTGTTATTTGATATGTGCGATGTGTGTGGGCGCAGTGATCGTGGAATACATATGGAGATTAGAGGACAGTTTGCAGGAGCCGGTTTTCTCCTTCCCCATGTGGTTCCTGGGGATTAAAACTCTGATCACTACGCCTAGTAGTGAGCACCTCTGTTAGCTGAACCATCTTGCTGGTCCTAGAAGGAAAACAGGTATCTTCTACTGAATGACTACGGAGGAAAGAAGGGAGAAAATCCTTAGTGAACTGAAAAGAAGCTAAGAAGGTAAAACACACAAAAGCCAAACACAAGTAAATTAAATTAAAATACAAAACAATATGGAAAAGACAAGGAAAAATGGGTCAGTAATCAAAACGTATAAGCCATCAAATTATTTCCTTTTAAAGGCCAGTAAATCTTAGTTGATTTTAAAAACATCCATCCATATGTTATTTCCCAAGTTACCCAGAAGTCAGTAAAATGGGGAAAAATGCCTAAGAAGACATCTTTTAGTAAATAGGAACACTGAAAATGAAGAGGACAATAGACAAACCACAAATACAATCACTTTCTGAAAGGTCCAAAAAATAAAAAGTATTTAGTGCAAGTAAACACAACAATACAAAGTAGAATCAAAAAGATCTGCTCTTGAGTGAATTCTCCACCTTTTTGTACTGCAAGTTCAATCTCATTTATCTACTTTAATTTGTTGCATCTTTGCTATTCAATTTCAAGCAGCACTTAAAGACTGGCATTTAATTCTTAAAAGAGATTATAAGAATATATAAGCTCACTTCTTAACAAAGTGCTCATGCTCGTTGATGAAATTACCGAGTCCTCTCTGAACCCTCCCGTTTTCCCACGTCCTCCTCAGAGCACACATTCGTGATATATTATCTTCTCATTTAGTTATGTTATAAGAAAGCAGCAGAAGCTTTCTCACCTGTTCAATTCTGAAAAACAAGCCCTTAGAATACTATCATGAATTTTATTATGTAGCTTTCACCTGCTATGTAGGCTTTCTGTCTTCCTCCCTGTGGGACGATACTAAATTCAAGTTTAACACACTAAACAGCAACACAGTAAACATATTAACACAGGAAACAGTTTAACACATTAAGTTTTATAATATTTATATATAATTAGCCCTTAGTTCTTAATTTTATATCTAAAAACATAAAGTATTTATGATGGTTTCTCAGTGTTTATTTTTCCCTATTATTTTAATAGATACAGCTAGATAGATGATTGGTAGATAGATAGATGGTAGATA
The DNA here is from genome assembly GCF_021556685.1 of Rattus norvegicus. Lineage (NCBI taxonomy): Eukaryota > Metazoa > Chordata > Mammalia > Rodentia > Muridae > Rattus > Rattus norvegicus. The sequence goes on along the minus strand of NC_141540.1, from coordinate 64,491,678 downwards.
GATAGATAGATAGATAGATAGATAGATAATTGGTAGATAGATGGTAGATAGACAGATTGACAACTGGTAGATAGATAGATAGATAGATAGATAGATAGATAGATAGATGGATGATTGGTAGATAGATGGTAGATAGACAGATTGACGATTGGTAGATAGATAGATAGATAGATAGATAGATAGATAGATAGAAGATAGATAGACAGACAGACAGACAGATAATTGGTAGATAGATGATAGAGAGATGATAGAGATAGGTAGATAGATAGATAGATAGATAGATAGATAGATAGATAGATAGATAGATAGATAATAGGTAGGTAGGTAGATAGGTAGATGAGATAGACAGACAGACAGACAGATAAACAATAGTTGAAATCTGAGAAATCAGGACACACTAAAGTGTTTAGAACATCGGAATAATAATCAAGTGCACATGGAGCCAGCAAGATGACTCAGTGGGTAAAGGAGCTTCCTGTCGAGCTCCTTGACCTGAGTTTGATTCTCGAGACCCGTACAGTGGAAAGAAAAATCCAACTCTGGTAAGGCGTCCTCTGTTGTCCACATTCAAGCATGCGCAAATATAGACACCCGCAGACAAATAAAGAGATGAAATAAAAGTTAAGACCAGAAAATGAAAGTATACAGGGGGAATTACTGAGTGAGAGGTCTTATAAATTAACTTCTATGTTCTCCACCATCTGAGACTGTGTATGTTGCTTGGTTGGGAACAGAAGTAAAAACTGTGTTTCTATTTAGGGATTATGTGTAGAAAGAAGTTAATGTGCTATTTACAGTCTAAGGTTTCAGATCAAATACGTGCTTTATGTGTAGTGAGTAACTGGGCCAGAGGCGAGGTTTTTTTTTTTTTTTTTTCTTGATTTTATGTCCTTCTTCATTAATCACAGCATCCTATCTCTTGAGAATAATGTTGAGCAGAAATTTCCTCTATAGCTTAACACAAAGCAGGAGAATGTTAATTTAAAGCCATTCCCACGACACCTCAGGAAGAGAAAACACTAGACCTTTTAACATCAAATGTGCTTCCCGGGTGACCATTTCTTGTTGACAGACACTGTTTAATCTTTGAGAGGCAGATGCAAATATTGTTTGGCTGGAAGCACAGACCGCGATTTTATACCAAGCACATCAAGAGGGAAATTAGGAAGAGTCGCTACACTCTATCGCTCACTTTTGAAAGGCTTTCGCAATACTGGACAAAAATCTGGCCTCATGCCGGTTGCCCAGATTCGTCCTGCAGTGTGTAATCTCTTGAGAGAATTTTCATTATTGTTTTTATTGCTTAGATCAACACCAGTAGGCTGAGTGAAGGAAGCCCTTCAAATCCATTTTTAATCTTTTGAACAGGCAAATTAGTTGTGAATTACTTATTAAGAACATCCAGGCGAGTACTAACAGTCAAACCAACTCTCTGCTTTGTCATTTTTGTCTCTGGAAAATACTGTCCTCGATCCTACTTCTTTTGTCAACTTTCAATTTGTTTTCTACAGATAATCTGCAGCAGTATCAGAGAGCTGAAATATGTTTGCTTTTTATCCAGTCATGATATAATCAAGAAGAGTTCAGTAGTAGCTGAACCAACAAATGTTTAGCTTTTAAAAGGAATGCGCAAAACGGCGCTGGGAAAGGAAATTTTGAGAGAGAAAATCAAAAGATAAAAGATTATAATACCTCTTTTGAACTTGGACTGCAGAGGACACAAAGAGCTAAATCTATTACACCCAACAGTAAGCTTGCTTGAAGGAAAAACATGCCAATTAAAATACCTCGACTGGGGCTGGAGAGATGGCTCAGCAGTTAGGAACACTGACTGCCCTTCCAGAGGTCCTGAGTTCAAATCCCAGCAACCCACATGGTGGCTCACAACATCTGTAATGGGATCTGATGTCCCCTTCTGGTGTTGTCTGATGACAGCTACAGTGTAAACACATACATTAAATAAATAAATAAATAAATAAATAAATAAATAATCTTTCAAAAAATACCTTGACTGGAAACTTGGTGAGATTGATGTGAGTTCCCACTGTCCATTGTTTACCTAGATTTGAGTCTAGGTAAACTGTCCCCTGCATTGCTGTCCCCTTGCTCTGTGGCATGCAGACACCTTTACACCATGGGGAACCAGACTTCCCTTTGTTTTTAGTGTACAAGCTAATGGATGAGGTACTTTGCAGTTTGAGGGTTATAGGGTCCTGGACAAAACTGTAGAGTTAAGCAAAACTGAGACGTGTTTGAGAAAAGCAAACCAAGAACATTCCAGTAGCTGTGAGACTAAAAACACACGGCAAACTATCAGTATTAAGATCCTGCTGGAGAGGTGGCTCAGCAGTTAAGAGAACTGACTGCTCTTCCAGAGGTCCTGAGTTCAATTCCCAGCAACCACATGGTGGCTCACAACCATCTGTAATGAGATCTGATGCCCTCTTCTGGTGTGTCTGAAGATAGTGACAGTGTACTCATATATATAAAATAAATAAATCTTAAAAAAAAAAAGATCCTGCTAGGCAACATATTTGTTGAACTTTAAAATCGTACAGGTGAAGTGGTACACTATGATGCTTGAACTCTCACACCCTCACTATTAAACAAATCGAGTACTTGCTGGTGCCTAATATTTTCAATTCTTCATGATAAAAAAAGTCCACAAATCTCTTTTACAGCTATTTTGAAATACAATGTACATTCTTATTAACTAAAGTTGTGATTTGCAAGAGAACATCAGAACTAGTTTTGTTTTTTTTTTTTTTCCAGTTGTGTTTGGCAGAGCCCAGGCAGCTTCAGACTCCCTGTGAGCCAAGGATGACCTAGAACTTCTGATTCTTCTGCTCCCACCTCTGGATTGCTGGATTACACAAGTAGCTGGTAGACTGCAGCACTAGACGTTGGTCCCTGGGCTTCCTGCATGCAGTGCAAATGCACTAGCTTTTCTCCTATCCCACCCCCTAGAACATTTCTCCAAACCAGCCTTCATTTGTACCCAAACGCTACAATTAATTTTCCTTACAGCCCAAAAAATTAGAATCCAGTAATGCCTTTGATTTTTTTAATAAAGAAACTAAACAAGAGGAAAATTGACCCATCTCCAGAGTTGCACAGTTAACAAAGGGAACGGGGTAAGATTTGTATGAAGGTGTTCAGCTTCCAGAACACATCATCTTAAGCATGTGACCTTTGACATCTCTTTTATCCACTCTACCTACTATTAGTATAAAAAGATAGTCCTGTTAAGTCTTTCAGTGACCCTTTGTCCAAATAATAAAATCGCCTTGAAGGTGTTTTGTACAAAATTCCGACAGAACAGTCGCATTACTCGCACCTCTGACGGACATAACAAAGGTGCTGACTGGGCTCTCTCGCTGTTCCTTTCTGCTGTGTGTGCTCTCTGCTCAAATAGGTATTAAGTAATATTACATCAGGTGGGGAAGATGCCAAGAAGTTGAAGACAGGGAGGGAAAAATAAAAAGCAGGAGAGATAAGAGAATTGAAAGGATGTGAATAAGAAATGCTGTGCATTTTAATCTACTGGAGGAGAACTCCATTCACCTTAAAATAGACAAAATAGAATGTGCATGGGGGAAGGGGGGGACTTCTGGAATGTTCCATACTTTCTGTGTAAAACTCATTCCGTTTCCTAACAATGTTGTGCGTGGGGCTGCAGGGCTTACGCACCCAGTGTAGAGGCAGAGCGCAACCTGGATTCCTGTCCGATGCTCACTCCTGTCTCCACTGCTCTGCAGCTGTGAGAGGCGACTGTCGACTCCATTTTCTAGAGTCAATGCAGCATCCTTCAGTTATAAACTAGGACACCTCTGTGGACCGCTATCCAACCTGACGTGGATTTGTTTCTTCACAGCCTCGGGTTCGTTATTTTTAAGACAGGAATGACACACACACAGAGAGAGAGAGAGAGAGAGAGAGAGAGAGAGAGAGAGAGAGAGAGAGAGAGAGAGAGAGAGAGAGAGAGAGAGAGGTGAAGATTAACGGACTAGTAATTTTTGCGTGTTGTAAAGGTTTGATAAAGTGTGAAAAGAGTGTTGCCTCATTACTGTTGCCTTAAATCCTTGCTATTGCAGGCCTAGAAACAAGGCAAGGGGTCTACTGTCACCAGTTAGGAAAGATGAGAAAGAGAGAGAGAGAGAGAGAGAGAGAGAGAGAGAGGGGGGGGGGGGAGAGGGAGAGAGAGAGAGAGAGAGAGAGAGAGAGAGAGAGAGAGAGAGAGAGAGTTTGGAAGGAAGGAAAGAAGCGGAAGGGAAGGAGAGAGAGGGAGGGAGGAAGAGAGGAAAAAAGAAAGGAAAAAGGGAAAGAGGAGGCAGAACAGAAAGAAGTAAAATTGTTCTCAGACTCCAGGCATGAGTGTTGGGAACCCCGCAAAAGAGGAAGAAAAGCTACTGGAAACAGTGAGTTACTACACGCACAGATTCGAGGTCTGTAAGGATCTGCTGCCTTTTGGCAAAGTCGACAGACTTTTCATCATGCCGCGACAAACTGGAAATGAAGAATAGGAGATAGTTTGTGCTAATGGAGCAGAAAATTTCTTAGGTAGGAATAAAATCAAACACTTTTTAAAAATTGGTAAATTGGATGGGAAGAGCCAGGGAGATGGGTCAGAGATGAGAGCACCGGCTGCTCTTCAGAACCAGTCCCCTTGGTTCCGCGCACCCACAGCGGGCTACTCAAACCACCCTTAACGCCAGCGCCGGGAACACTGACGCCCTCTTCTGGCAACTGAGGGCACTTAGACAGACACAAATAAAAATAGCACTTGTCATCAAGGAAATGCAAATCAAAAACAGCTCTGAGGTTCCATCTTCTACCCACCAGAATGGCTAAGATCGAAAACTCAAGAGACAGCACATGCTGGTGAGGATGTGGAGCTAAAGGAACACTCCTCCATTGCTGGGGGAAGTGCAGGCTTGTACAAGCACTTTAGAAATCAATGTCAGTTTCTCAGAAAACTAGGAATAGTTCTACCTCAAGACCTAGCTATCCCACTCCTGGGCAAATACACAAAAGATGTTCTAACATCCCACAAAGGCACTCGCTCAACTATGCTCACAGCAGCTTTATTCATAGTAGCAAGAAACTGGGAACAACTGAGATGTCCCTCAACTGAAGAATGGATAAAGAAAATGTGGTACGTCTACACAATGGAATACTATTCAGCCAATAAAAACAAAGACATCGCGAATTTTGTAAGCAAATGGATGGATCTTGAGGATATACCCAGTCCTAAAAGAACATGTGCATGGTATGTATTCACTTATAAGTGGATATTAGCCATAAATTACAGGTACCATACTACACTCCACAAACCCAAAGAAGCTAAACAAGAAGGAAGGTCCAAGAGAGGAAACTCGAATCTCACTTAGAAGGGGAATAAAATAGTCATAGAAGGCAGATGGAGAGAGAGAAATGTTTGTGGGAGGGGATGGGGGGACTGGGAGGGGGCTTCAGGACGGGGTGTGGGGAGTGACTGGAAAGATGATTAGATGGCCATGAAAATGAATAGAAATCTGCAATTCATGGGGGGTGGGGAGGTAGGAGGCATCTCCAGAACGAGACAGAGATCTGGGATAAAGGAGACACACAAGAATCAATGAGGGTGACTGTTGCCGTGACTCATAGCTTTGGGGATATGGAACTTGAAAAGGCCTGGAGCCAGGCAGGTGGGAACCCCAGTGGAGTGATAGGGGCACCAACCCACCCACTAAGCTTTCAACCCCAAATTTATCCTCTCTACAAGAAATGCAGGGTCAGGGGATGGAACAGAGATGAGAGAATGACCAAGCAATAACCCGCTGGACTTGAGGCGAGCACCAGTCCCTGACACTATCAACGATACTCCATTACGCTTGCAGACAGCAGTCTAGCATGGCTGTCCTCTGAGAGGCTCCACCCAGCCGCTGACTCAGACAGATGCAGGCACCCAGAGCCAAACAGTGGTTGGCTCTTGGAGATACTTATGGAAGAATGGGAGGAAGGATTTCGGTCCTGAAGGGGATAGGAACTCCACAGAGTCAACTCACGAGAACCCTTGGGGCTCTCAGAGACTGAACCACCAACCAAAGAACATACACAGGCTGGAGCTAGACCTCCCTGCTCACATGTAGCAGACGTGCAGCTTGATCTTCATGTGGATCCCGAACACCGGAAAAGGGGGCTGTCTCAAGTGCTGCGGTTTCTACATGGGATATGTTCTTCTCCTGGGCTGCCTTGTCTGGCCTCCGTGGGAGAGGAAGCATCTAGCTTCACAGAGACTTGAAGTGCCAAGGTTGGGGGAATACCCAGGGGGGACCAACCCACTCAGAGGAGGTGGGATAGAAGAAGAAGGGGAAGGACTGTGGGACGGGGTGACGAGACGGATCAATGAGTGGGATGTAAAGTGAATGAATGAATGAATGAATGAATGAATGAATGAATGAATGAATAAGCTGATTAATTGGACCTCATAAAAATTGAAAACTTCTGGTATTAAAAGGGAAGGAATTCAGTGAAAAATACAACAAAAACAGGTAGCACAAAGAAATTCCACAAATATTCATTGAATTCATTGAGATGTCCCACATTGGTACTAATCAAAGAACTACAAATAAATGCACTGAGAGGAGACACAGAATGAAATGGTGACACTTGGCTAGGAAAAAGAAGATGGGCGATAACAGGTACTGGTAAGAACTCAGCTCAAACTCCGGCACGGCTGTGTGGAAAGTTGTGCAAACAGCTGGAGAGATACTTTGCAATTGTTTTAATAATTAAGGAAATGTCTAGTCCAGAAAATCCACCTGTTTATATTTTTCAAAGATAAGTAAATATTTTACCTATAAAACATGTCATTAAATATCCATGGCAAAGGTTGACAAGCACACCATCCTGGAGACAAACCAACATTAAAAACTCGGTGACCGGAGTTGGGGATTTAGCTCAGTGGTAGAGCGCTTGCCTAGGAAGCGCAAGGCCCTGGGTTCGGTCCCCAGCTCCGAAAAAAAAAAAAAAAAAAAAAAAAAAAACTCGGTGACCAGGGCAACATTCATCCATGGGCCCAAATAGTACCCTCTGTTTTCTACAGGATTGTACCCCTCAAGAATGAAAATAGTCAATTACTGGTATTTACAATAATCTGGAAGAATTTCCTGGATGAAATTAGGCACAGAACTATATATAAAACAATGTATTACTCTATTTCCATAAGACTCAAAAATGGTAAAAGCTAATTTTTATTGAAAATTTATTTTTCATATAATAAATTTGTAATTCAAGAGAACATCAATAACTGCCCAGGATGCAAGCAAGAGACTGCCAGAGAGGGCAGGAGAAAAAAACTTTAGGATGAGAGATGTTTATCATGGTTGAGGTTATTTGATTATCTAAAGTATGCATTTGTCAAAAATTCAAATCTGCACATTGTAAAGGATACATTATATTATATGCAAATTATACCATAGTAAAACTAATTTAGAAAATACATACTCAGCACTTCATTAATTCTATCATCATAGTTCTGGTAGTTTTAAAGATGTTACAAGCATACATATAAATTTATTATAAAGTAGGCAACATCAATTATCAGGAAAGGAAAAGATGATTCAACCGAAATGCAATGTATAATTAGCTGGCAATTTGAGAGAATATCAAGGTTTGTCCTGATAATTCCACATACCTGATTAAATTTTCCAGAATAACACAGTGCAATGTACACATATAATTACCCTTGAAAAACATTAATGTATGTGCTTTGCCCATATATGAAGTTGCATGAACCATGTAAAGGACAGTGTTGCTCATATATGAGGGCACATGACCCATGTGAAGGACAGAGGACCTCTTTCAGAAATGAGTTATTTCTGTCCCTGGTGACTTTTCCAAACTGAACTCAGGTCATCAGGATTTCACAGTAGCCATTTTAATCCACTAAGCCACCTCACCAGTCCCATAATACAACGTTTCTCTCAGCAGGGCATTCCTTTTTATTGGTTATATAAGTCTCAACATGTTTTCAAATGAAATCGAGTTCATCACCCCACGCACATTTTGCTCCCTCCAGACCCCCCCAGCCCCATCCCAGCCCCACCCCCCCAGCCCCACCCCAGCCCCACCCCACCCCCAGCCCCACCCTCAGCTATCCTTGTCGATGGGCTGCCTAACAAAACATTTAAAAGAATAAAAACTGTGGATAAATATCTTTTAATCTCGTCTTCTGAATGCTGACTTTAAGCTTCAAATCAATGGAGTAATCCATAAATAAGCAAGGTCGCAACATTTTTAGCTTAAACTGAAAATCTGTTATTTCAAAAAGACCTTAAGTCAAATTCATGTTAAACAAAAAGAAAGAAAGAAAGAAAGAAAGAAAGAAAGAAAGAAAGAAAGAAAGAAAGGAAGGAAGGAAACGTACGTATGTTATCTGATTCATGTGCTTATAAATAGCATGAAGAATTTGCACTATTCTTGAGATAGATGACGCGGCAAGCCTCCTTTGCATGAGTGAGTAAACAGCATTAGCAGGCAGAACAAATACATGTATCCAGAGGGTTGATTTTCTCAGCAAAATTAAACACGGACCAAGACATTTTGTCTATTAAATTATCAAACAAACACTTTAACTAGTATAATAAATTAGTAAAATTGCACTAATGTGTAAAATCTGCTAGGCATAGTGGCACAGGCCTTTACTTTTTGTTTTGTTATTGTTGTTGTTTGTTTTGTTTTGTTTTGGTGAGACAAGTCCTGCTGTCCTCGAATTCAACATGGAGACCAGGCCGGTCTCAAACTCAGGGATCCTTCTGCCTCTGTTTCCTGGGTGCTTGGATTAGAGGCGTCTGTTACCATTTCCTTTACTCTTTAATAACAAGATTTTTCTCTCAAAAAAATAGAGGCAAACTCTACCCAAAGAACTCCAGGCAGCTAAGGAATGCTGGGAGTAGAAAGCAGAGCCTTCTCCATGGACACGCATAGCTACTGGTCACCCAACAACGAATGACCAGACCTGACAGCATGCGTCCAAGCAACATTATGGACAGCTTATATTTAAATATATATATATGTGTGTGTGTGTGTGTGTGTGTGTGTGTGTGTGTGTGTGTGTGTTTGGAGTAATGATCCAGAAACAGAAAATGATTTAATTATGTCATAATCTCAAAAACCAAAGAAATAATAAAGAAGATACAAACACACACATGTACACATACATGTACACATGTACACGGACATGTGCACACATATGTATATACACACATATACACAGACATATACACATGTACACACATGTATACACACATGCACACATATGTATACACTCGTACACAAACGGGAACCATATAACCAATTTACAGTTTGTGTGTCTTGTGAGATATGCACCAGAGAAGATCCCTTAAACACGGGCTTAAGCCAATAGAAAGTCTTTCTTAGCTGGCTGGGGTCACCACTGAGCAGTTACAAGACTTTCTCAGGGTAAATTTTTAAACGCAAAACCACACTTGGCTTGACATATTTAATGAAAAAGAAGAGTTAACCAGAAGTGAAACTACAGAAGCCAAAAGGCAAGGTTGTTGCATTTAGGGACCTCCCCACAGCTCTTGGCTTTGATGGATAAGGTCTTGGCTCCCATTTTTGGCGGTTGCTGCTGCCCACTTGCCTGCTGGGTCCCAAGACCTGGATAGTCCGTCTACCATGGCATCCATTATGTTTTCTACAAGCATAGAATGCTTTGGAACAAAATCATTTAGCAGTACAACATATCTATTCTAAAAAGAAAATGGTGAGAAATGGGTAAAACGGGTTGAACTAAACATGTCACGGCATCCGCGGCCAAGGTCTTGGGACCTGTTACATGTGGCAGGTGTTTTGAGAGCATAGGGAGGCGTGGGGAGCTGTCTTGGGAGGCAGAAGCAGGGGGAATTCTATGGGTTCTAGGCCAAGCATAGTCTTCAGATCAAGTTCCAGGTCAGTCAGAGTTACTCAATGAGAGCTTGTCTTGAGTGAATGAATGAATGGATGAATAAATGGATGGATGGATGGATGGATGAATGAATGAATGAATAAATGAATGAAAATGAATGAATACAATTTTTATGGACCGCAGGGTAGTATGACAGAACAAGTTAGTGCAAACTAAGGAACTGACATACCTGAACTTCTACCATTTAGACATTAATTATATCGATAAGGGCTTATTCACATTAGGAAACATTATCTAGTCTTTAAAATAATTTACATATATATTTCCTAGTAACATAGAATATTTTGGAACACAATCATTTGGCAGTGAATGTGTAACGTGTTATCTATTCTTAAAAACGTGGGGAATGAGCAAGACAGGTTGAAAGAAATATGCCGGTATATTAAAATATGATTGTCCCAAGGGAGAGTCGGATAGGCCTATGGATTTTTTTTCTTTTATAATTTTCAACGTATCTATTATGGGAACTTAATCTGGAAAATAAATTTAAATGTACTCCAAAACCCCTATAACAGATCAAGTCACGTCAATAAAGGAATTTTTAGGTTGCCACACTGAGGGAGAAGTGTTACGCCACCTAGTGTCCAGAGGCCATAGCTACTGTTGTGTGCTTCTTGTGCCTAAGGTTGAAAGCAGCCGAGGGCAGAGAATCCTTGAGAAAGACATTTTCTCCATGAGCTCTCGAAACCCCCTCCACACATTTGGGTAAACTAACTGTATTGCGCCTAGTTTTTTTTGTTTTTTTGTTTTTTTTTTTTTAGATAAAACCATACTGTGCAATTGAGGCTACCTTCTGATCTGTAGTCCTCCTGCCTCTGCCTCGGCAGAGCTGGGATTATAGGCTTGTGTTATCACAGCAGTTTTATTTTCTGTTTCTAAATCTGTCGGAGCTACAGGACTTGGAGCGAACTGACGATAATCACCTGGGTGATGACGGGCTCGCAGGAGGAGCTTGTCCTGTGGCTCCGTCACCGCAGATCCACCGACTGCTGTTTGTTAACCACCTCGCGCAGACTGACTCGCTGAGGCCGCAGTTCTCTGAGATAAGTAAGATTTCTTTTTAATTCCCCAATCTCATAAAATGTCGTTGTTGCCAAGAAGGCTGGTGCTAAGTAAGTAAAAACGAAACAACAACAAAGAAGCAAGATTACTTTAAGTTGCGACGAATCTTAAAATAGAAAAAAAAAATCTTAGGTGAGAATAGAGTAACCTGGGGAAGCCACGTTAATTTGAACGTCATGGAAGATATTTTTAAACAGGTGAAGGATGAGAATGAAGTCTAAGAAGACAGCAAAAGAGAGTGTTGGTCCAAGAACAATTTTGTCTTACAGGTAAATGGACTTACAGTATTCCAGCAAGCGTTTTGTAATCTGCAAAACAACTTTTTTCTTATTCCCCATTCAGATACTTTAATTTCATTTACCAAGCAGGTGAGAGTAGAAAATTCTCAGCCCATTTTCCTCTTTTAAGTAATTACATTATGTATCTGTCATTTGTGGGCATGAATTCGTGAGCCGGCAAGCATTGTTGGCAGATCCATTAAACTGTATACACATGAGTTATGAGCGAGTTTGCTTACTAGGTCCAAGATTTACATGTGTCCTCGGGGCTAAGAAATTCTAATGGGGTCTCTGCCGAAAAATTGTTATCTCGTGTGAGATTCCCCAAAGGCGGGGAAGGAATTATTTTATCATCCCTGTGCTTTTTCTCTAATGCGTAAGAGTAAACTATGCGCTGCCGATTCTAAAAAAGAAAATGAATAAAAGTAACATTCACATTCCACAGATGTTTACCTGAGTGTTGAGAAAAACATACTCTGTGAGTAATGCTGCAGTTCTGCTAACCAAACAAAGAACTTGGAAAGAAATAGAAACTAGGTTGGGGATTTAGCTCAGTGGTAGAGAGAGCCCTTGCCTAGCAAGCACAAGGCCCTGGGTTCGGTACCCAGCTCCGAAGGAAAAAAGAAAAGAAGAAGTAAAGAAAATAGAAACCAGGCCACACCCGTGTGTCTATCTGCAATTATTTTTATTAGGACAAACCCCTTGGTATGACTATCTGCTCTGCTAAGTCTGCTCACTGCATCAAACCAGCTACCTAGGACAGGTTCCAAGTGCTCCTTCATTGACCGTGGACTCGCGTCAGATACACCCAGCATAAATTGAAGCTGTTGTGTCAAACGAATTTAATATATCGAACCCACCAAGTGTCGTGGCTTGGCCATACAGTTCATTATAGAGTTTCTGGTGTTTAATTCCATGATCATATGGTTCATTAGGAAATAGGATGGGCCAGTTCTCAGTGTCCTGAGAGAGTATCTTTCTACACAGTGTTAACCTGGAAAAAGTCCTAATTTCAAACCTAAAAGGTAGTTGTTATTAGATGAACTTTGCTTTTGTCAAATTGAAATAGTGTAAGGCCGGAGGTATCTGTGGAGGGAAAGAGTTAAAAGTGGAAACTTGGTTGGGGTATATGCCAACATTATAATACAATGATTTTTAGAGACAACCTTAATGGAAAGTCAGAAGTCAGTAATGAGATTCCCCTAGACATTGCTTTCTGTCCTGAATTCAGGATGAAGATAGGTTGGTGAGCTGTCTATTTGCACATTGCCTGTCAAAAGCATGCATTAAAAAATTATTCAATTAAGAGAAGCCAGCCCTATACAATCAGGATTTCAAAAGGGCCTTAAACAATTCTGATATTAATAGTCTCTCTGCTTGCTGAAAACCATTATTTAATTCTTCTAGATTAAAGTACTAATCCTTCTTAACATGAAAAGAACTCTCATTCATGAGTTTGAGTCCTTTCTGGAAAGACACTTTTGATAGCAAAGAGAAGACTGTGACACTCAGAATGTCTGAGACAATAGGCTAGAAAAAGCCATCCAATAGTTACGTCTTAATCACTGCAAGCAAGCTTCCCCACTTAAAAACTATTTCGTATGTTTTTAATTGAAATAGAAATATATCACTTTCTCTCCTCTCTTTCCTCCCTCCAGCCCCCCCACGTTACCCCCCTTTGTTATTCCATGCTTCTAAATTCAATAGCCATTTTAATTCTCTCTCTCTCTCCCTCCCCGCCTCCCTCCCTCCCCCTCTCTGCAGTTTCTCTCATACACACACGCACGCGCGCGCGCTGGGGGGAGTGTCTTGTGAATGTGTGTACACGTATACATATAAATACAACTTGCTGAGTCCATTTTTGTTGTTTGTATGTGTAAATGTCTTGAGGGCTGATCTCTCTGCCTTGAACAAACCAATAAGGAGGCTGAGCCCTGGAAGAGGCTAATTCTCCCTTTCCTGGCAATCATTAGTTGCTTGTACTTCTTTGTGTAGAACTGAGATCCCAAGGTTTCCCCTCCCATGTTGACAGGCCCATTCATAATGCCATGGTTCCAGCCTTGTTTATGCAGCCATTTTTGGGAGAGATTGTTTCATGGCAGACTCTTCAGCATTCCGGTTCGGACAGTTGTTCTATCCCTCCTCCATGATGTTCCCTAAGCCATAGAAGTAGAACCTGTGGTGTGGATGTATTCTTTGGGACTGGCCTCTGCAAGATTGGTTGATCTTTACATTGTATCCAGTTCTGGGTTTCAGTGATAAAGGTTGTTTTAGATTTCTGACCATCTGGCAGATGAGATCTTTGAGATAGAATTCTTTTTGAGCATATATGGAAAACTTCCAAGTGTCAGTGGCTTATATACTGAACAACTAAACACAAACACATACACACACACACACACACACACACACACACACTTGTATATATATATGTATACATATATATATATACATATACACACACTTGTATATATATGTATATACATATATATACATACACACACACACACACACACACTCAATGATTCAGACTCAGAAACTTTGGTGACACTAATTACAAACAGGCTCAGGGGTAGAGGGATAGCCCAGTAGTTAAGACCCTGTATTGCTCTTACAGAGGACCCAAGTTTACTTCCTAGCACTCAAGTCAGGCAGCCCACAACTTTCTCTAACTCCAGCTCCAGGAGATCTACAATAGGGCTACTGTAGACTGCATAGGCACTCGACAGGCATATATACCTCCCACCTCTCCCCACCCCCATAAACATATACACACATACTTAAAAATAAGATCTGATCACCTACAGTTTTCAGGTTGGTCTTCTAAAGATTTATATATTGTCTTTTTTTTTTTTTTTTTGGTTCTTTTTTTCGGAGCTGGGGACTGAACCCAGGGCCTTGCGCTTCCTAGGCAGGCGCTCTACCACTGAGCTAAATCCCCAACCCCTATATATTGTCTTTATGGGCTAAATTAACTATAAAAATGTCTGTCATTCAATTTGCATTCTGGGAGGTAACTGAGAGGAGAAAAGAAGCTGAATAAGATTTTTAAATATAGTTAAGTCAAATAAAAACCTTTGTGGGGATTCACAGCAAAGTATGGGTGCAGCAAAGAAAGGACAGAGTATGAGGACTGAAGACAAGTGGAAGAACTTGACAAGGCCAAAGGTAAAGTAAGAAAATGCCAGTGAGGTCCAAAACATACAGGAAATCCAGGACTCAATGAGAAGATCAAACCTAAGGATAATAGGTATAGAAGAGAGTGAAGACTCCCAGCTCAAAGGACCAGTAAATATCTTCAACAAAATCATAGAAGAAAACTTCCCTAACCTAAAAAAAGAGATACCCATAGACATACAAGAAGCCTACAGAACTCCAAATAGATTGGACCAGAAAAGAAACACCTCCCGTCACATAATTGTCAAAACACCAAACGCACAAAATAAAGAAAGAATATTAAAAGCAGTAAGGGAAAAAGGTCAAGTAACATATAAAGGGAGACCTATCAGAATCACACCAGACTTCTCGCCAGAAACTATGAAGGCCAGAAGATCCTGGACTGATGTCATACAGACCCTAAGAGAACACAAATGCCAGCCCAGGTTACTGTATCCAGCAAAACTCTCAATGTTAATGTTAACTCTCAATTAACATTGATGGAGAAACCAAGATATTCCATGACAAAACCAAATTTACACAATATCTTTCTACAAATCCAGCACTACAAAGGATAATAAATGGTAAAGCCCAACATAAGGAGGCAAGCTATACCCTAGAAGAAGCAAGAAACTAATCGTCTTGGCAACAAAACAAAGAGAATGAAAGCACACAAACATAACCTCACATCCAAATATGAATATAAAGGGAAGCAATAATCACTATTCCTTAATATCTCTCAATATCAATGGCCTCAACTCCCCAATAAAAAGACATAGATTAACAAACTGGATACGCAATGAGGACCCTGCATTCTGCTGCCTACAGGAAACACACCTCAGAGACAAAGACAGACACTACCTCAGAGTGAAAGGCTGGAAAACAACTTTCCAAGCAAATGGTCAGAAGAAGCAAGCTGGAGTAGCCATTCTAATATCAAATAAAATCAATTTCCAACTAAAAGTCATCAAAAAAGATAAGGAAGGACACTTCATATTCATCAAAGGAAAAATCCACCAAGATGAACTCTCAATCCTAAATATCTATGCCCCAAATACAAGGGCACCTACATACGTAAAAGAAACCTTACTAAAGCTCAAAACACACATTGCACCTCACACAATAATAGTGGGAGACTTCAACACCCCACTCTCATCAATGGACAGATCATGGAAACAGAAATTAAACAGTGATGTCGACAGACTAAGAGAAGTCATGAGCCAAATGGACTTAACGGATATTTATAGAACATTCTATCCTAAAGCAAAAGGATATACCTTCTTCTCAGCTCCTCATGGTACTTTCTCCAAAATTGACCATATAATTGGTCAAAAAACGGGCCTCAACAGGTACAGAAAGATAGAGATAATCCCATGCGTGCTATCGGACCACCACGGCCTAAAACTGGTCTTCAATAACAATAAGGGAAGAATGCCCACATATACGTGGAAATTGAACAATGCTCTACTCAATGATAACCTGGTCAAGGAAGAAATAAAGAAAGAAATTAAAAACTTTTTAGAATTTAATGAAAATGAAGATACAACATACCCAAACTTATGGGACACAATGAAAGCTGTGCTAAGAGGAAAACTCATAGCGCTGAGTGCCTGCAGAAAGAAACAGGAAAGAGCATATGTCAGCAGCTTGACAGCACACCTAAAAGCTCTAGAACAAAAAGAAGCAAATACACCCAGGAGGAGTAGAAGGCAGGAAATAATCAAACTCAGAGCTGAAATCAACCAAGTAGAAACAAAAAGGACCATAGAAAGAATCAACAGAACCAAAAGTTGGTTCTTTGAGAAAATCAACAAGATAGATAAACCCTTAGCCAGACTAACGAGAGGACACAGAGAGTGCGTCCAAATTAACAAAATTAGAAATGAAAAGGGAGACATAACTACAGATTCAGAGGAAATTCAAAAAATCATCAGATCTTACTATAAAAACCTATATTCAACAAAATTTGAAAATCTTCAGGAAATGGACAATTTCCTAGACAGATACCAGGTATCGAAGTTAAATCAGGAACAGATAAACCAGTTAAACAACCCCATAACTCCTAAGGAAATAGAAGCAGTCATTAAAGGTCTTCCAACCAAAAAGAGCCCAGGTCCAGACGGGTTTAGTGCAGAATTCTATCAAACCTTCATAGAAGACCTCATACCAATATTATCCAAACTATTCCACAAAATTGAAACAGATGGAGCACTACCGAATTCCTTCTACGAAGCCACAATTACTCTTATACCTAAACCACACAAAGACACAACAAAGAAAGAGAACTTCAGACCAATTTCCCTTATGAATATCGACGCAAAAATACTCAATAAAATTCTGGCAAACCGAATTCAAGAGCACATCAAAACAATCATCCACCATGATCAAGTAGGCTTCATCCCAGGCATGCAGGGATGGTCTAATATACGGAAAACCATCAACGTGATCCATCATATAAACAAACTGAAAGAACAAAACCACATGATCATTTCATTAGATGCTGAGAAAGCATTTGACAAAATTCAACACCCCTTCATGATAAAAGTCCTGGAAAGAATAGGAATTCAAGGCCCATACCTAAACATAGTAAAAGCCATATACAGCAAACCAGTTGCTAACATTAAACTAAATGGAGAGAAACTTGAAGCAATCCCACTAAAATCAGGGACTAGACAAGGCTGCCCACTCTCTCCCTACTTATTCAATATAGTTCTTGAAGTTCTAGCCAGAGCAATCAGACAACAAAAGGAGATCAAGGGGATACAGATCGGAAAAGAAGAGGTCAAAATATCACTATTTGCAGATGACATGATAGTATATTTAAGTGATCCCAAAAGTTCCACCAGAGAACTACTAAAGCTGATAAACAACTTCAGCAAAGTGGCTGGGTATAAAATTAACTCAAATAAATCAGTTGCCTTCCTCTATACAAAAGAGAAACAAGCCGAGAAAGAAATTAGGGAAACGACACCCTTCATAATAGACCCAAATAATATAAAGTACCTCGGTGTGACTTTAACCAAGCAAGTAAAAGATCTGTACAATAAGAACTTCAAGACACTGAGGAAAGAAATTGAAGAAGACCTCAGAAGATGGAAAGATCTCCCATGCTCATGGATTGGCAGGATTAATATAGTAAAAATGGCCATTTTACCAAAAGCAATCTACAGATTCAATGCAATCCCCATCAAAATACCAATCCAATTCTTCAAAGAGTTAGACAGAACAATTTGCAAATTCATCTGGAATAACAAAAAACCCAGGATAGCTAAAGCTATCCTCAACAATAAAAGGACTTCAGGGGGAATCACTATCCCTGAACTCAAGCAGTATTACAGAGCAATAGTGATAAAAACTGCATGGTATTGGTACAGAGACAGACAGATAGACCAATGGAATAGAATTGAAGACCCAGAAATGAACCCACACACCTATGGTCACTTGATTTTTGACAAAGGAGCCAAAACCATCCAATGGAAAAAAGATAGCATTTTCAGCAAATGGTGCTGGTTCAACTGGAGGGCAACATGTAGAAGAATGCAGATCGATCCATGCTTATCACCCTGTACAAAGCTTAAGTCCAAGTGGATCAAGGACCTCCACATCAAACCAGACACACTCAAACTAATAGAAGAAAACTAGGGAAGCATCTGGAACACATGGGCACTGGAAAAAATTTCCTGAACAAAACACCAATGGCTTATGCTCTAAGATCAAGAATCGACAAATGGGATCTCATAAAACTGCAAAGCTTCTGTAAGGCAAAGGACACTGTGGTTAGGACAAAACGGCAACCAACAGATTGGGAAAAGATCTTTACCAATCCTACAACAGATAGAGGCCTTATATCCAAAATATACAAAGAACTCAAGAAGTTAGACCGCAGGGAAACAAATAACCCTATTAAAAAATGGGGTTCAGAGCTAAACAAAGAATTCACAGCTGAGGAATGCCGAATGGCTGAGAAACACCTAAAGAAATGTTCAACATCTTTAGTCATAAGGGAAATGCAAATCAAAACAACCCTGAGATTTCACCTCACACCAGTGCGATTGGCTAAGATCAAAAACTCAGGTGACAGCAGATGCTGGCGAGGATGTGGAGAAAGAGGAACACTCCTCCATTGTTGGTGGGATTGCAGACTGGTAAAACCATTCTGGAAATCAGTCTGGAGGTTCCTCAGAAAATTGGACATTGAACTGCCTGAGGATCCAGCTATACCTCTCTTGGGCATATACCCAAAAGATGCCTCAACATATAAAAGAGACACGTGCTCCACTATGTTCATCGCAGCCTTATTTATAATAGCCAGAAAATGGAAAGAACCGAGATGCCCTTCAACAGAGGAATGGATACAGAAAATGTGGTACATCTACACAATGGAATATTACTCAGCTATCAAAAACAACGAGTCTATGAAATTCGTAGGCAAATGGTTGGAACTGGAAAATATCATCCTGAGTGAGCTAACCCAATCACAGAAAGACATACATGGTATGCACTCATTGATAAGTGGCTATTAGCCCAAATGCTTGAATTACCCTAGATCCCTAGAACAAATGAAACTCAAGACGGATGATCAAAATGTGAATGCTTCACTCCTTCTTTAAATGAGGAAAAAGAATACCCTTGGCTGGGAAGGGAGAGGCAAAGATTAAAACAGAGACTGAAGGAACACCCATTCAGAGCCTGCCCCACAGGTGGCCCATACATATACAGCCACCCAATTGGACAAGATGGATGAAGCAAAGAAGTGCAGACCGACAGGAGCCGGATGTAGATCGCTCCTGAGAGACACAGCCAGAATACAGCAAATACAGAGGCGAATGCCAGCAGCAAACCACTGAACTGAGAATAGGTCCCCCGTTGAAGGAATCAGAGAAAGAACTGGAAGAGCTTGAAGGGGCTCGAGACCCCAAAAGTACAACAATGTCAAGCAACCAGAGCTTCCAGGGACTAAGCCACTACCTAAAGACTATATATGGACTGACCCTGGACTCTGACCCCATAGGTAGCAATGAATATCCTAGTAAGAGCACCAGTGGAAGGGGAAGCCCTGGGTCCTGCTAAGACTGAACCCCCAGTGAACTAGACTATGGGGGGAGGGCGGCAATGGGGGGAGGGTTGGGAGGGGAACACCCATAAGGAAGGGGAGGGGGGAGGGGGATTTTGCCCGGAAACCGGGAAAGGGAATAACACTTGAAATGTATATAAGAAATACTCAAGTTAATAAAAAAAAAAAAAAAAAAAAAGAAAAGAAAAGAAAATGCCAGTGAGAACGGCAAGGTATATGTGAGACTCTAGAAAAACTAAAGTTGTGTGTTATATATATATGGAAAAGGGCGAAGAATCTTGTTCTAAAGGCACAGAAGCATTCTCAAAATAATAGAAGAAAATTTCCCAGAGTTAGAGGAAAGGACACCAGTGCACATAGAGGAGGCATTTAGGACACCAAACAGGGAAGACCAGAGACGCCCTTCCCTTATCGCATTATAATCCAAACACGAAATATACAGAACACAAAAAGTATACTGAGAACAGAAAGAAAGAAGCACCAAGCCACACACAAAGGCAAGCCGATCAGAATAATCAACTATTAATTCAACGGAAACCTCAAAGGTCAGTGGGTTTGGGATAATGTATTTCAAATTCAGAAGGATAACAACTGACAACCTTGAATACCTATCCCAGGAAACCTGTCACAACTGCAGGAGGGAAAAATCAACTTTGCATGATATCAGCAGACTCAAGGCTTGTGAGCACTACATGGTCTCTATCCTTAAGGGAGCCCAGGGATTGTAAGCTTATTAAAAAATGTAATTAACGTAAGGAAGGAGTTTGAACACAGGTACACTGCATGGATGGACAGCGCCTCTCCCAGAAGACATGGATGATAAAACGAAAGTCACAGTGTCAAATATGGGATGCCTTCCTGTGAAATAATGATCAGGGAGCCCCAAATGCCCCCCCCAAACAGCATGGCTATTGTCATTGTTCTTGCTTGCCCCCACCCCTGAACCATATAATAAGGCTCTGTTGCTGAAAACAACACACTTGGTTGTAGGACATAGAAAAATCCAGCTGGAAGTGACCTGAAAACTTTCTCTTGGCTTGGTAGTTTTCATGGTTACAAAAGGTACTAAGCTGGCCATGGGGGTGGAGATAAGGGAGGATGGGGGGTGAAATTGATGACATCTAACAACAAATGTCAGATCCAAGAACTATTTATTTTATCTCATGCCATTATGTTTTTATGTCCATAGCTCTTAGATTCATTGACTCTGGTCCCCTGAAGAAGCCAAGAGTCATGGAGGACTGAGTGTGTGGCAGAAGTGGTTCTTCACTTCATAGGAGGTGGGAAGCACAGAGTGAGGATGAGGACTGGAGACCAGCCTTCACAGTCACTCTTCAGTGATATACTTCTTGCAAATACGTCTCACCTCCTAAATTCCTAAACCTTCCCAAATACCGCCAGCAAGAAACAATTGCCCAACACGTGAGACTGGGACATCCAAATCTCCAAACCTGGACAATTACACCACCTACACAAGAGATGATGCTTACCAGTCTGAAAGACCAAGCAAGCATTTGATTCACGGATGTATTAGTTTCTGAACTGCTGCTGTAACAAAACACTAGGACCGAAGCATCTTCTAGAAGAAAGGGTTTGTTTTGGCTATGGTGCCAGAGGCATTAAGAGTCCATCACGGTGGAAGGCAGTCAAGGCAACAGGATCTGGAAGCTGGTAGCTCACGTCCTCCAGTGCCAGCTTGAAGTCAAGATGAAAACTGGAAATGGGGTGAGGCTATATCCTTTCAAAGTCCTCCCACAGGGAAGCCATTCCTCCAGCGAGGCCAGCCCTAAGTTTTCCCAATCTGCAACATCAGCTGGACCATGTGTTCAAACACCTGAGCCATGGAGGACATTTCCCATTCAAATAACCACATGAACCCACATTGGTTGCTGTAACAAGTGACGAGTAACATACAGAATGCTGGCTTCTCTTGGATGAGTGGGTTTCCAGTTGCTTCAGTAATAATCAACTGAATTAAACTGAAACGTGAGCAATTGTCAGAGACACATAAATTGAAACCACACTGAAGTACTGTTGCGCTCCAGTTTGTTTTCTTTTAAAAAATAGTCCCTGTGGATTAAAGTTAATTTTTAAACCTGCCACATATGCATTGCATTCATGTGCATTCGTTGGAAAATACAATGTTTTGATACATAGCGGTTTACATAATGTTTGTCAGGTTAGAAACTGCTCTCTCCTCAGACACGCATCATTTACTTCATGATGCAAACACTCAAAATACTTTCTCTTAGATTTTTAAAATGCACTGCTGTGGACGATATTCACCCTGCCGTGCCAGAGTACACCAGAACCTTCTTCTGCCATCTAACTGTGCCTTGGTCCTCACTGGACGACTCTGCTCATCCTTGCATCTTCTATGAGAACAACACTTCTTCAGTACACACAGGAGCGAGAGCCTATGATGCTCACAGTTCCGTGCTGCACCGGCTCCGTTTAGCAATGATGTCCAGCCCATCTGTGTCACTGCAAAGGCCAGGTTTCTGTTATCTTCACAGCCTAATAGTACCCATTGCGGGTACAGACACATTTTAAAGTCCATTCATCGACTAATGCATCCTTAGCTTGTTTCCACTTCTTGCCTGTTGTGAACGGCATTGCAGTCATGTGAGAGCAGATGTCTTCAGCATACTGATTCTGTATCCCTGAATATACATACATTCAACAGTGGAACTGCCAGATCTTTTGATTATAATTATTTAAGGAGCTACCATTTTTCCATAATGGTTTCCATAATTTCCATCAGAAAGAGTTCCCTGTTGTCCACATTCACACCAACTCTTGTTTCTTTCAGTTTTAAAATTAATGATGATGATGATGATGATGATGATGATGATGATGATAGCATTCTAACTGGAGGAAAGTAAGCCCACCATTGCTCTGAATTGTACTTCTCCAATAATTTGGTCTTGAGCATTTTCCCCTAATAATAACTTCTGTGTCTTCTCTTGTCAAAATGCCAACTTATGACTATTATCCATTGTTAAAACAGATCATTTAAGTTTGATTATTGACTTTTAATCTTTTATAAATCCTACATATTAAGTTCTTGTTAGGTGAATAGTGCATAAGTACTTTCTCCTGTGCTGTAGATTCCTCTTCTCATTGTTGGCTGTTGTTTTGCTGGGTCTTTTTAGTTGAAGAGAAGGCTACTTGTCTGCTTGCCTCTTGTGATTTGGAGCTTTATTTAAAAATCCGTTGCCTTGTCTTGACACATTCCCACCATATTTCCTTCTAGGACAGCCATAGTTTAAGTGCTACATGTAAGCCTTTCATCTTTTTTTTTTTTTGAACCATGAGAGATTGACTTATACTTCCATTTGTCTGCATGTGTATATACAAGGTAACTAGCTCTTAGCAGCATTCACTGAAAGGACGGTGTTTCTTTAATGTGTCTTCTTAGCACTTTCATCAAAAATCAGTTGAATGTTGGTCTGTGTATGCCACCAATTTGCACAGCACTCCAAGCTTTCCCCACAGTGTCTGTTTTTCCAGATCAAGAATTAATCTGTGATACACTGGAGACCGTCACCCTGAAGTGTTTGGGTCTTTTGCAGTCAGGTTTGCTATTTCCCTGAAGGTGTGTTACTATCTTGGCAAAGGGTGGTGGCAGCTTTAAGGAATTTCCCAGGGCAGTCATTAGCATTTTTGTTCTTCCTCGCAAGTCTAATGTTAATTTTTTTAAAAAAGGTACTTCTGTATCAATAATAGTTATTCTAATTATGTAGTCGGGATAAAGGAAAATAACTACATAACTGATCTAAAGATGGTCTAGAGTCAAGACTCCATACATGGTCTAGAGTCAAGACTCATCTATGAAAGAACCTACAAAGGTGTTTCTTCCGTCGACTGTCAGAAAGTTGACCTCTCTTGGGCCGGAGAGAGGTGGCTCAGTGGTTAAGAGCACTGACTGTTCTTCCAGAGGTTTTGAGTTCAAATCCCAGCAACCACATGGTGGCTCACAACCATCTGTAATGACATCTGATGCCCTCTTCTGGTGTGTCTGAAGACAGCAACAATATACTTTAAAAACAGAAGTTGACCTCTCCATCGCAGTGGAGAGCTGTCCTGCAGGGTGGAGGGATCGAGAGCCTCTTCAGGAACAGAGTGAAGTACACAGTTGTGATGATGTCGTGGATACTTCCTCAAGGCTGTGCACCTCATCACTTCAATTAGCTGGCTTTGAGTCAGTGGACAAGTTGAGACCTTAGAAGAAAGTAAGAAAATGCAATTTTATTATATGAATTTATACGAAGTGATAACGGCTAGTTACAGAACCCCGCTGACAGTTGTCATTTTGAGAAAATATTGCTATTGTTATACAAATTGGATACTCAGCCAGTGGTGAGCCTTCTACTTTAACCCTAGAAAACATTGGGATCCAATAGCCAACCTATTCACCTTCCCTGCAAGCTAGATCCCTGTGGATGAAGACAATGTGATTACCACCTACTGTTCTTTTTTTTTTTTTTTTTTTTTTTTGGTTCTTTTTTTTCGGAGCTGGACACCGAACCCAGGGACCACCTACTGTTCTTATCTCTTACGGCTCTCTATTACAGATAGCCAGAACATGTTTGAGAGGCACAGAAAACAGGGAGGAGATGTGATTGTCTCCTCTCCTCTAGACTCTTAGAGCCCATCTAGTGTAAGAGGCCCAAAGGGGGACGTGGTTTGCAAGCATCAGAAGGCAAAGCTCAGTAAAGTCAGGTTGGAGCGGAGAACCAACAGCTACAGCTGCTCCTCTGACCGTCACAGTGCCCCTGGCTCTACACGGATTAACTTGGCTTCTGCTTACTGCTTCCCAGCTAACCCCAAATAAGAACTTTAATTGTTCACTAGAATAGGTACAGGAGAGTGTCACCCCTTCTTATGAACAACAGAGTACCCACTGGCATCAGATCAGAGAGAAAACAACTCCAAAAGCCTCAACTGAGTTATGCCTGGTTTTTAAGTCTGGTTCTTCCGAGTGGATGGCTTGGGTCAAACACATTTATATGTTGCTGCATCATCCAAGACCGTAGAAAAGTGGAAGTAAAGGAAAATGGGAAAGAGGTAGAAAAAAGAGGGCACAACGGGGTATATTACTAAGCAGGCCACAATCCCGTACCACTTACGCACTTCATCTACCGGGATCCTAAGACCACGTGACTGCTGATTCGAGATCCGTTGGAGGGTGAGCGGGGAAGAGGGTCCTTTCTTGCTGCCTCCCATCTCCTTTTCTCCTGATTCTCTAAGACTCGCTCCGCTGCTGATTTGAATGGTTGGGCCCTCAACGTATCTTAGGGCATCTCACGCGACAGCAGCAATTGAGAGTCCTTAAGGCAGGAAGTAGAAAACACTGATCTTGTCCAAATGGCATGAACTTGGTGGTCATCACAGTAATGTTAGGATAAAAAGTGAGAAGGAGCACCGGCCCTGACAGGTACAACTTGCACCTGTAAGATACATCACTTACATCAACAAAAGATGGAAGGCAACCCAGAAGGCTATAAAAAGAAGAAGAATAGAATCAAATACATATATGTGTCACTGCAAAAGAAAATAATTTTCTGTGCTTATGCTGCCTGGTTTTATGTTGACAAGCTAGAGTCATCTGAAAGGAGGGAGCCTCAGTTAAGAAAATGCCTCCATAAGATCAGGCTGTAGGCAAATCTGTAGGGCATTTTCTTAATTAGTGATTGAAGGGGAAGGGCCCAGCCCACTGTGGGTGGAGCCATCCCTGGGCTGGAGGTCCTGGGTTCTCTAAGAAAGCAGGCAGAGCAAGCCATGATGAGCAAGCCAGTAAGCAGCACCCCTCCATGGCCTCTACATCAGCCCCTGCCTCCAAGTTTCTGTCGTATTTGATAGTCCTCTCCCTGACTTCATGAATGGACTATGCTGTAGATGTATGAGGTAAAATAAATCCTTTCCTCCCCAAGGTTCTTGTGTTTTATCACAGATTCTAAAAGAGGCCTGTCATGAGGAGTCTATAAATATCATATCAGGTGAAAAAGAAAATATTGTAGAATATGCAAACTTTCAACAAAAAAATCAGCATGAGGGTATGTGCCTAGTACTTGAAAGGCAGAGGCAGGGGGATCTCTGTGAGTCTGAAGCCATCATAGTAAGTTCCAAGCCAGCCAGAACTACACAGAGGGATCCTGTTTCCAAATAACAACAGCAACAACAATAATGATAATAATAATGTGGGAAATGCACGCACAGGAATAAGCAACAAATGCTAATATGCTAATGGATGGTAACCTTGGGTAAGGGTATGAAGGATGTGTACAATTCATGACAATGCCTTTTTAAGTTGATATATATATATATATATATATATATATGCTAGTTACACTATTTTTCTTTTTAAAAAAATATGAGCAGTGAATGCACTACTAGTCAGGAGTAGAGCCATAAGACCCTGGTCAGCTGGCTTTAGCATTTGGAAGGATGTGACTCGAGTTGCACGTGACCTTTCTAGCCTTCAGTACCTTATTCGGTGATGTATCGGTAATGCCATATACCTAATGGTGATAAGCTGAAATCACACATGCAAAGCACTTGACACAGTGTAAAGAATGAGTCTTCCTTATGCCACGCTGTCCCCAACATAGATCCTATGCTGAGACAAACAGCAATGGCAGCCCCTCCTCGGCACGGCCAGACCGTGTATCCCGGTGAACACAGAGTGGAAGGATGGATGAATCTGAACCTTCTACGCCTCTTCCTAGCACTACGCGGTGTAGAACATAGAGAGCAAGTGCACATACGTCATTCTTGAGGGGCTTCCAGCCCAGTAACGGAGGTAGACACTTAGACAAATTATAATGCAATAGCACAACGGGTGGCACTAGAAGCAGCATTGAGAAGAGAGTGGCTAAAAATCTGACACGGCCTGAGAATTGCTGTTCAAAACCCATCCCGTTGCCAAACGTAGAATGAAAGAATGAATCTTAGGTTCCCTACCTTTTCCACAGTCCATGGGCAGTGAAAACAGAAAAGCAGAAAAGAGGAAGAAATTAATGGTTCAGAAGTTCCTAAAAGTTGGATTGGTTTGTTGTTGTTTGTTTCTTGTTTGTTTTGTGTTGTTGTTTGTCGTTGATCTGTTGTGGTTTTTTTGAGTCAGAGTTTCTCCGTGTAGCCCTGGTTGTCCTGGCACTCCTTCTATTGACCAGGCTAGCCTCGAACTCAGAGACCCACTTATGTCTACCTCCTGAGTGCTGGGATTAAAGGCATGTACCCCCACTGCCTGGCTTTTAAAAATTAGTTTTTATTTAAGAAAAATTAATTGATATAAGCTACTAAAAAGGGCTTATTTTCCAGCATTTAAAAAAATGAGAAAAGAAAACCTGATCCCGAGTAGAAACTCTCACTGTTCTATTTAGCATCAAGATTTAAAACTGAACCTAGGAAATAAAGCACAACAATCATATCTGGCTAAGTGTACAGTTACATTTAGCAGCTCAATAGAAACTAAGAAATCATTTTTTTCAGTTCCACTTTGTTTCATACAAATTATTTCCTAAATATACACATTTTTAAGGTGTGATCGTTTGTATATCCTCTGTCCTGGCCCCGGGTGTGGCACTATTAGAAGGTGTGGCCCTGTTGGAGTAGGTGTGTCACTGTGGGTGTGGGCTTTAAGACCCTCATCCTAGCTGCCTGGAAGCCAGTCCTTCACCAGCAGCCTTCAGATGAAGATGTAGAACTCTCAGCTCCTCCTGTACCATGCCTGCCTGGATGCTGCCCTGCTCCCACCTTGATGATGATGGGCTGAACCTCCAAGCCTGTAAGCCAGCCCAATTAAATGCTGTCCTTCATAAGACTTGCCTTGGTCATAGTGTCTGTTTATAGTGGTAAAATCCTATCTAAAACATAAGGTACCCATTTTTTTTCAACTTGTGTTACACAATACATAAGCAAAATAATGAAAGGAAAGTGAGTTTTGTTGCAACCACTAGTTTAAGAGATTCCCTTACATCCCGGTGGAAGAATGTGCTAGGACACAGCCTTCAACCAGTGGGACAGGAAGTGAGAGAAAGAGTGGTACCTGCATCCCCAGGCCTAGCCTGACTCCTTTGGTCTCTCTGGGTTCCACACTGTGGAATAGTGATGCCCACATTCAGAGTGGAATGTGTCCTTCTTACTTAACACTGACTGGAAATACCCTCTAAGACAGAGGTTCTCAACTTGTGGTTTGAAACCCCTTTGGGATCAAATGACCCTTTCACAGATATCCCGCATATCAAATATTTACATTATGGTTGATAACTAGCAAAACTACAGTTGCAAAGTGGCAATAAAAATAATTGTATGGTTGTGGGTCAGCACAACATTAGGAGCTATATTAAAGGGTCAAAGCATTAGGAAGGTTGAGACCTCCTCAAGACATGCCCAGGGATCTTCTTTTCTATTCTCTTAAGCACTTCTCAATCAGGTTCCTAATGAACGGGGTTGACCATTCTGAAGATGCTACTGGGCATGAATGATCATTGGCTGAAACCAAAAATAGCCCATAAGTAATGACCTCATCCAAAGAGGCCAAGTGAACCTTAACAGATAAAGATGAGCTTATTAGAAAAGGACTCATGATTTCCCTAACACATCTGCCCCTCTGACTTAAAACAGGGCATTCCTAGCACAATGACTGATCAGCGAAGTATCTTCCTGGCTCTCCCTTCTAATAATGACGTGAAAACCCCGTAGTGAAAGGGTCTGTTGTTACAGCAGCAGACAGCAGCTCCTGAGTCTGCGGTAGGAAACCCTGGAGCTGAGGCTGTATGCAGAAAGAGCGACAGCAGAATTAAGGACATCTTCTTTGTGATGGCTAGTCTTAGTTGCCAACTACTTGGGAGAGATTTTTGCTTAATTTGAGGGAAGAAGATCTACTTTTTTTTTTTTTTTTTGGTTCTTTTTTTTCGGAGCTGGGGACCAAACCCAGGGCCTTGCGCTTCCTAGGTAAGCGCTCTACCACTGAGCTAAATCCCCAGCCCCGAAGATCTACTTTTAATCTGCATTTGTGAGGTAGGTGCACACCTTTAATCTAGACCTTTTGAGCTGGGACGATTCTGATAGAAACTGGGGAAGGGAAGTCTTCACAGTGGGCAGAACTTCAGGTAGCATATGTGGTTATACATTTTGTTTGGAAGGAAATGGCCAGGTGTGCCATTGTTCACTGATTCAAGGGCTGCAGCCAATGGATTGGATCGATTGTCAGGGACTTGGAAAGATCACGATTGGAAAATCGTTGAGAATGACATCTGGGGAAGAAGTGTGTGGCTAGACCTCTCCAAATGGGCAAAGGATGTGAAGATACTTGTGTCTCATGTAAATGCTCACCAAACACGTTTTCAGTTGGAGAGGAGTCTGCGAATCATGTAGACAGGTTGACCCACTCTGTGGACAGCCTCTTTTCCCAGCCATCCCTGCCACTGGTCAATGGGCACATGAACAATGTGGCCATGGTGGCAGAGATGAGGGTTATGCATGGGCTTGACAACATGGACTTCCACTCACCAAGGCTGACCTGGCTACAACAGCTGTGCTGAATGCTAAACTTGACAAAAACAAAAACCAACACCGAGCCCCAGATATGGCACCATTCCCAGGGTGACTAGCCAGAGACCTGATGGCAGGTCGACTACACTGGACCACTTCTTCTATGGAAAGGACAATGCTTTGTCCTTACTGAAATGGATATGTATTCTGGTTATGGATTTACTCTTTCTGTATGTAATGCTTCTGCCAAAACCACTGTCCATGGACTTATAGAATGCCTTATCTACCATCACGTTACTCTACATAGCACTGCTTCAGACCAAGAATCTCACTTCACATTCAGGGAAGTATGACAGTGGGCCCATTATAACAGACTCTACTGGTCTTACTGTGTTCACCGCCATTCTAAGCATTTGTCCTTAGAGAAAAATAGAGTGGCCTTCTATAGACACAATTACAGTGTTAATTAAGTAGCAGCAGTCTAGAGGGCTGGGGCAGGGTATTCCAGAAGGTGGTATATACTTTGAATCAGTATCTAATACATGGTATGGTTTTTCTCCTGGCCAGGATCTACAGATCCAGGAATTGAGGATGGAAAAGGAAATAGCTCCACTCGCTATGACCCCTAGTGACCCACTAGGAAAGTGTTTGCTTCCTGTTCCTGAGACCTTACGTGCTGCGAGCCTAGAAGTTTTGGTTTCAGAGGGTGGAGCACTTCTGCCAGGAACCAGACTAAACTTTCTATTAAACTGGAAAGCTCAGACTATCTCCTGGCCATTTTCAGCTTCTGCTGACCTTAAACCAACAGGTTAAAAAAGGAATAATAGTGTCAGGAAAGGTGATTGACCCAGACTACCATGGGGCAATTGGATTGTTTCTCCATATTGGAGGTAAGAAAGATTATGTCTGGAGGGCAGGAGATCCTTTAGGGCATCTCTTAGTACAACCTTGTCCTATGATTAAAATCAATGGAAACTACAACAGCCTAATCCAGGCAGGAAGATAAAGGTCACATACCTACCAGGAATGAAGGGAAGGGTCACTCCTCCAGGAAAAGAGCCAAGACCTCTTGAGGTGCTTACTGAACAGAGAGGAAACATAGAATGGGTAGTGGAGAAAGATAGTTATAAATACAAGCTAAGGCCATGTAACCAGTTACAGAAACAAAGATTATAATCAACATGAGTGTTTATTATATTTTGTTACGAATTTGTTTGTACAGATATTTGTGTTTTCCTTTCCTCAAATTTTTTTTCATTTTTTATTGGATATTTTCTTTATCTACATTTCATATATTATCCCCCTTCCCAGTCTCCCCCCCCCCCCCGGAAATCCCCTATCCCATCCCCTCTCCCCCTGCTTCTATGAGGGTGCTCCCCCACCCACCCACCCACTCCCTCCTGCCTCCCCACCCTGGCATTCCCCTACACTGGGGCATCCAGCCTTCACAGAACCAAGGGCTTTTCCTCCCATTGATGCCCCCTCTGCTACATATGTGTCTGGAGCCATAGGTCCATCCCTGTGTACTCTTTGGATAGTGGTTTAGTCCCTGGGAGCTCTGGGGGTTCTGGTTAGTTGATATTGTTATTCTTCCTATGGGGTTGCAAACCACCTCAGCTATCTCAGTCCTTTCTATAACTCTTCCGTTCTTTATCTTGTGATATAACATCAACTAAGAGAGTATCATTGGTCACCATATTTAAGTTTGAGTTACTAAAGAATGTCCCTCAGTGGACATTACCACCTGTTCTAAATGTATAATGTGTTTGTGATTGTACAGGGATAGTTATGTCATGTTAGGCATAATTATGACCTGGTTAACTACATAATACGTTTGTGATTGTACATGGAATAGTTATGTCATGTTTAGGTGCTTTTATGTCACAGACATTGTTTTCATTTAGAAATTAGTCACAACATAGGAAGATATGATTGTATGTCAAATTGACAAGGAGTGGACTTGTGAGGCCTGGTTTTGATCGTCAACTTGACAACTTCTGGATTAACTAAAACCCCAAAATGGAAGGATTTTTGCTTAGTTTGAAGTAGAAAGGTCCACTCCTAATCTGTCTTTGAGATAAGAAGATGCACCTTTAATCCAGATCTTTTGAGCTGGAAAAAACATCTCCAATCTGGGCCACATCTTCTCTGGAAACCTATATTTAGACTTGGAGGAAGAAAGTGTTTTACCCTTTGCCTGCTTGCCCTCACCTTGCAAGCAAGTTTCTTTGCTGGCATTGGAGCCTCCTTCTTTAGGACTCCAGCATGAGTCATAGACTGAAGCCCAGCTGAGTCAACTTGTGGCTTAAACAACTACTGCTTTCTTGGGCTTTCTGTTCATGACCAGTCATTGTTGGATTAACTGGACCACAACCTGTAAGTCATCCTAATAAATCTCCTTTCTGTTATAGAGAGAGGTTCATCCTGTAAGTTCTGTTGCTCTAGAGAAGAGTTGACTAACACATACTTCCTTTAAGGAGTTGATTTAGACTCAAGTAGGTTGAAGAGGAATAAGACTCCTAAAGAAAGCAAACTTCAGGATAAGCAGTCAAAGCAATTGTTTGTACAGTCTCTGAAGCCAGACTGCTTCAGAAAGGATCCTGAGGCTGTGTTTCATTGCCTGGAGGACACAGAGAAAAATTACTGAAGTTCTACAAGCCTGTTTACACATGGATGCTAACAATGAGTGTCTTCCATTGTTATCATGACATGGTAAGCTAGTGTCTGAAGGAAAGTCAGTGTTATTGGATCTTTAAATGCTGATTCTACAAACCAATGCCATGTCACTGCTGGTTGTCCAATGAAGTAACTCACGATCACTAAGAAGAAAGAAAGCAGTTTTAAAAACTTTCCTTTAGGGCTGAAGAGATGGCTCAGTGGTTAAGAGCACTGACTGCTCTTCTAGAGGTCCTGAGTTCAAATCCCAGCAACCACATGGTGGCTCACAACCATCTGTAATGGGATCTGATGCCCTCTTCTGGTGTGTCTGAAGAGAGTTACAGTATACTCTCATAAAATAAATAAATAAATCTTAAAAAAAAAAAAGAAAACTTTCCTTTAGAAGCATTAGTGACTGGCTAGTCATCCAGTGATGAATTACTGGGCCACGTATCTGGATAGCAGATAGAGAAGTGTACAATCCAGGTACATAATTGTATTGTTACCCTTTCTGAATACAACATATCAGAACTATAGGACAAGACTTGAGGCTGATTTCACTCTGACAGTTTTGTAGCAGAGGTAGTTTAGGGAAAACTTTAAAAGCTGAGAACAAAGTCAGAGTCCAAGTCCCAACGGCAATGGGGACACTGCTACATCTCCTCTTCATGTCAGGTTTCTTCTTTGTATAGGGATAAAGTGGAATCAAACCAACCCTCATATGATATAAAGCCCCAGCTTTACTCTTTCAAACAAGTTTGCAAAACCTTAAGACTTGGAAAAGAATGAAAGGTGTTAGCAAAGGCTATTTTTCTCATGTACTTGACAGAAAGGTAAACACACACACACACACACACACACACACACACACTCATACATACATATTCACACTCACACACCACCCATACACCACATGCACACTCAGACATACCCATACACATACTCAAACACACACACACATACACACTCACTTATATTCACATGTACCATACATACAGATTTGCACACACACTCATAAATATACACACACTCATACACATACATACTTGCACACACACTCATACATACACACACACTCGTACACACTCATACACACCACACATACATCTTCACACACACACACACGCACACACATGCATGTGCACTCACATATGCACTCACATACTCTCACACACATAGACACACAGAGGAGGGAAAATAGCATTATCTGTCTTCAGAGTACTACTATAAACAAATTTTCAAATAGTATGACTGGCGTACCTTTCAAGATCACAAGCTGCATGGGGTGTAAGTGAGATAAGAAGGAAATAAAAGGGAGTCTAAAATGTACAGGTAACTGTTAATGAGGGTGAGACTCGTTATTGCAAGGGGCTTTTCTAAGGCAAAAGAAGCTGAGCTCCCATTGGAGAGCAAGCAGTGAACAGCAATCTGTTCTCTGTCTCACTTCCTGTCTTACTTCCTGCCCCACTTCCTGCTTCACTTCCTGCCTTACTTCCTCCAACTGCTTGAATACTTCTCTTGGCTTCCCTCAATGGTGGATTGTAAAATGTAAGAATAAATCATATCTTTCCTTCCTGAGTAGCTTTCGGTCACCGTTGTTATCAAAGCAATGGAAAACAAACCAAGACAAGATAAACATTTTTTAAAAAAGTAATAAACCAAATGATTAATCAGAGGCAGATGTCTACAATAAGCATGGTTAAATGAATACAAACACCTAACATACACGGACTTGATACCCTAGAAATTAGGATAGAAAATCTAGAAAAATGATCTGAGTTTCTTCCCAACCTAGCAAAAAATACATCAGGCTAAATGTGTACAACACCCAGTGAATCAACAACAAAGTAATAAATTCATACCTGATACATCAAAGTGAAGCTCCTGAGTGGCAAAAATCTTAGAAGCAGTGGCGGAGGGAGAAAGTACAGATAATCTTCAACAGGCCTGTTTTATTGACAATTGTTTTCTCGGCAGACTTGATGGCGGTTGAAAGACGGTGAGATAAAATCGTCAAAGGGATAAAAGAATATGACTGATGATCTAAAGTTCCACACCAGGCAAACAATACCCCTCACCAGTGTAGATAACATCAAATTGAGTGAAGACATAGGAAAAGCAGAGCTATCAGTCACCGACATATTCACAGGAATGGAAATACAGTGGACGTTTTCCAGGCCCGTGTGAAACGGGAACTTCTGGTTTCTTTGGAACGCTGGTTGTGTCGAATGATGTTTTGCTGGGCACAAAGGTGAAAGGACACATGAAAGAACGTTTTCCTGGAGAGGTGGCTCAGTGGTTAAGAGCACTGACTGCTCTTCCAGAGGTCCTGAGTTCAATTCCCAGCAACCACATGGTGGCTCACAGCAACTATCTATAATGGGATCCAATGCCCTCTTCTGATGTATCTGAACAGCTACAGTGTACTTATGTAAATAAAAATAAATAAATCTTTTTTAAAAGTCTATTAAAAAAAAGAATGCTTTCCTGGAAGGATGTTTTGCTATAGCAAACATGTGAAAGTGCATGTAATGAAGGAGTATAGATTTGACCCCCACAGACAGCACTGAGCATTCGCTCTGCCTTGCTATGTTTTGCTAAGGACACACATGGATCGGCTTGCCTTACATAGCATTGTTGAGCTCAACTTGTGATAATGGCTACCATGAAGAGAAACTTGCCAAAGAGCTGCTCGTGAGGTTCCTGCGATTTCTTGCAGCTTCTGCAGCCTTGCCTCCGGCCAGTTGGCAAGCCTTGCAGTTTCCTCAGGACTGAACTAGAGCTGCTGGTTTGTGTATGGCGTCTGTCTGCTGAGAGGCCCGGTCTGCAGCTGCTTCTTCCTGTGTGGAGTTTGTTAAGGGACTGAACTGCTGAGAAAGGAGATTGAGCTTGCCCCCCCCCCCAAAAAAAAACTATCACCAAACAGGTCCACTCCCCCCATATCCTAATAAGGTTTCCCTTCCAATACCCATGGTGGGTGGTGAGCTAGAGGAGAGGTTGAACGTCTATTAAAGTAGGCAAAAAAAATTTATTCCTTCACTAATGTTAAAGCCAAGCACCAAGGAAGCAAGCAGAAGCCCAGAGGCTCAGAGATAAAAAAAAAAATTAGAGCTAGGAAAGTAAAAATTTATAGGCAAATATAAATAGCTATCAACTTTTAAAGTAGTAATAATGAGGTCTTGGTATAGAAAATTAAAATATTTAGCAATGACATTAGAGGAAATTGAGTCCTGTGTCTTCCAGGGATAGGCCAAAGTATCAAGTTATTTAGGCCAAGGACGCACTTATAATAATGTGCATCACTTTAAGATTAATAAGCATATGCATCCTTATTAATCTTAGAAGTGGAGAAATGAGGCAACAAAAACTTCATATGACAAGGGTCAAACTGAAAAGAGAGGGTGAAATTGAAGATTCTGTCCTTTATGTGTTCAGGGGAAACAATCCACACAGTGTTTTGCATGGTTAAGGGCACTGACTGCTCTTTAGAGGACCCGTTTTCAATTCCCAGCCTCCACACCCATGCTCACAACCATCTGCAACTCCAGTTCCAAGGGATCTGAGGCCCTCTTTGCCCTCCGTGGGCACGGCATGCACACAAGGCACTTGCAATCACACAAGCAAGCATTCATACGCATAGAATAGAACAAGTTACTAATTTTAAAGAAATGAGTATTTAAATATATAATAGATTAATACCTGTGTAAAGGTAAGGGAAACTACACTGACTGTAGAAGGAGCGGATGGACCGAGTCTTCTCCGCTGCCTCTTGGCGTGAGATCAGTCATCAAAACAGAATGAATCTGAAAGCTCTCGTTTTGCCCTAGGGATGAGATCGATCTTGTTTGGGGTGGGAGGAGCTGGTTATGGGATAACAGAGAAGTTTGTTCATAGTCCAATGGCCAAACTCACTGATGTCTCCCTCTCCACACCAGGGTGGCTGTCCATGAGGAAAAGGCTCTAGGCTTTTTACCTCTGCATCTATTTTCTTTGTCCTTCCAGTAGTTTCTACAGGTAAAGTTTCACATACTCTGGCTATCGAGATAGGAATGCTCCAGTGCCACAAACAGTGCAAATTTCTGTATGATGAAGTTATCTATCATCTCTTTACCTGTCTACCATCTATCTATCTATCTATCTATCTATCTATCTATCTATCTATCTATCTATAGGTCTGTCTGTCTATCTGCCTACCTATCATCTATCCACCTATCATCTATCTATCTACCTACCCATCAGCTATCTACCTCACCGTCTGTCTACTTGAGACTTACATATGTCTGCCTTTTAAGTTGATTCAGCTAAACACGTCTTCACATTTTCTGAAACGCTTCGATATTTCATAGTCAAACAGCTTCCAATCAAGACAAGTATAATAAGTCAAAATAACTCTAAACAGGTGAAATCATCGATCCTCTATTGGTTCTCTAATTAACCCAGTGGATAAATCATCTAAGAAGCACATACCTTATCATCCTACCTTCTTCCTGTCAGGGATGTGTTGGGAACCCCCGTCCTTGGGACATGCCATTTTAAAGTCAGAGCAGCTGTGACTATCTGCAGGAGCCCCGCCCCCACCCAGGACTGTGTTCACTACATTTCCTTGTGGGAGACGTGGAGTGATTCCTCTTTGGTGGTGTGACAATGTGTGAGGTGCCCGTGCTCTTTCAGATAGCACCCCACCTGTGCTCCTGTAGGCAACCATGGTTAAACTCATTGGTTTACCACACCAGACTTGGATTAACTCAGACTCGGCTCAGTCACTGACACTCACTCTGGGGATGAGTAAATACCTTCCTGTGTCTTCTCTGAGGAAGTATACAACAGAAGGGGGGCTATATTTCATTTAAATTGTTTTTTAGTTATATAGAGTTATATTAAATATATATTCTAAACTTGGCCCTACGCCTTTCATTTAAAAGTTACCCCAGCATTGAGTTGAGGGTGTAGAAAGTTAAAAGCTCTTATTTTTGCTAAAGCACAGGAGGAGGACTTGCAAGCCCAGATTCTCTTCATCTCTACGCTATTAGGCCACATCTGCCTCTCTGCATTTCTTCTGGGGCAGACAGAAGCTCCCCACAATTTTGGTCACCAACTGTATATCCAGCTAAATAAAAATCCTATTTCCAGTCCCGGGCTGGAAATAGATTTCAACTTCAAAAGACAACCGTAAAGCTGTTTTTAGCATGTCTTGACGACAGACTCCGTAGATGGTAGGACAAGGTGGGCCTTGCCCCCCCCCCCACTTCACAGCTGAGTTATGCTGACACCATCAAGAGCTTGGTGGGATGGCATTCTGGAAGCTTGAAGATGAAAATGTATTTCTATCTTTGAATACTGTAATTTCTCCTTTTCTCCCATACCACACAGTATATTTAACTAGTCTGTCAGAATGTAGGAAGAAGGAACTATGTAAATATTATTCGAATATAGTTAAGCGGACCACAAGCCTACTCTCTGGACATATTTGTCTCTGTGGAATATGATAGCTTGGGTCTAGAATATGTGCATTCAAGGGACATGGAGATCAAAGTACCCTCTTCTCTCCTTTGGATTTCCAGGCAGAAGGTGAACGAATGGTCTTCCACCATGACCACTAGAATATGCAGTTTCGTGGCCACTCTGAAGGCAACCAGGGGAGCAGTCTCCCAATCTGTGAGCCAAGACCATCTCCAGGCCTTCAGCAGACTCTGACCGACACGTGGTGGTGACCAACGTCCATCTTCCCTTGATTCCTCCTAAGCAGCAGGATTTGAGCCTGTTTGAAGCAATGACCAACTCAATGGACTCTTAAGAGAAGGAAGTTCTAGGCGCTTTCCAGAGGAAAAGTTCCCAACCTGAGGTCGCAAGCCACTGCCCCGTCCCCACCCTCTAGGAAAGAGTGAAGTAAAATATAAACAATGTGCATTGCCCATAAGTACCGCGTCACTCAACTTTTCTTTCATATAGCATGCACGTTCATATCACACATGTGTGCACACATATGATATGTTGTGAATGTACTATGTAGTGTGTTACAGAATAATTTTACTATGTGGGACAGGGTAAAATATGGATCAGAAAAACGTGGATCTGGGTGACATTTTATTTTTAATATTCTGGGAGACCCACGTTAGAGGCCTGTCTCTGTGTGCTCTCTCTCGTGATAATCCGAGTTGAAAGCAAATAAATCCTGGCATAACTGGAGTGACAGTTGCCCCACACCCCCTGTCCACCTGCCTATGCAGCTTAGTTCATCTGAATCGTAACTTGAGAGGGGTCTGTCAGCTGATGAGCAGGTGCTGGCACGCTATGATGTCAGTAGGCTCAGCATCAAGTGACAATGGGCTTTTGATCTACTCCGTAGGCCACAAAACATGAAACCCCATCATGTCCTCTCACACCAGTTCTTTGTCACCACAACTCCTGCTGCCTAGACGTTTCATGTTTCCATGGCTCTAATAAGGCAGCGTCCAGTTTCATTTCATAGACAAAGGGGACTCCAAACGTGTATCAAAGAGGAGGATTTGGCCTTAAGGTATAATGTCCCTCATAGACACCGAACTCTTGCATATATGGGAAAGAACTCTCTAATAGTCTTAAAGCAAATAACCAAACTGGCCCTGGACTATTCAGCAGCAATTTGGCCCTAACAGATTATGCAAATACCAATCGGCCAACTGACTCTTCTACTCCACATGCAAAATCTACAAAGCACAGAATGAATGACGCTCTGAGAGCCTCAAAGGCAGAGGTAGGCAGGAATACAGGGTCTGTTGGGAGCATAAAGAGGCTAGGTATCTTGGTCATTTCACCGAGTCATGTCAGAACACACAAGTGCCTGGTCGAGTCCCAGACAGAGGCAGGTTAATGGCAAAGCAGCAAACAGAACTGAATTTTCTGACTGTTCTAAGGCAGCTGGTGACCTGTGGGCAGCACGCCTTTTTCTCAGTAGAACAGAGGCAATGAAACCTTAGCCTGTTTCTTAACTGAAGGCTGACTTTTGCCTACTGAGAGGCAAATAACATTTGCCTCAATTTTTTTTTAACTGTAAGACTGAGTTTTGCTACTGAGAGTACGTTTCATCTGTCAATATGCAAGTAGTACTCTTCAAGAAGAGTGAGCCTTCCTGTTTTTAAGATTGGTTATGACTCAGCACAGCTTCTCTGGCAACAGCCACCTCCAACAGAGAGCTAAACAAAGTACCTGGTATTGAGCGAGTCTTGTACATGAAGACTTCTGGTTGACTTTACAAGTAACTTGCCCACACCCTCCTCCAAGGTCTAGCCTTATAAATGAAGTCCTCATCAAGGAAACCTCTCTTTGCAACAGAAAAGAGACCACTACAAAAAAAAAAAAAAAAAAAACACAACCAATCAAAATGCAGAGGCTTGGAGCCCCATTCCCGATGGATGCGTTTGCAATCCAGCACCTAATGCTAAGGGAGCATTTCTGAAGAGAGAGCAGCAAGATTATAAGAGACAGAGGGCCAGCGTGTTTGCTGTGAGATTGTATGTCCCAGTAATATCAGAAGATACAGCCATGAAGTCTCACTAGTATGACAGCCCAAACATGAGGTGAACAAGGACAGTATCAGTAGACATACAAAAGTGGAAGGGGAAAAGCCCATGAAGCTGCAACCCTACACAAAGAAACTATAGCACTTGAGGATATCTGGGAGTGAGAGAGATAGTCTTCCCAAGGAAGGGCACACCAAATGACAGTCTAGTGCCAAATGGGCAGCCCTGAAACATACACACAAGTAACATTACATGGGCTGAACAGATTTGTATATACATACATACATACACACACACACACACACACACACACACACACACACACACACACATACAAATTCACATGTGCATGCAACAATTAGCAAAAAAAAAAAAAAAAAAAAGAGGGAGGCCAGAATTTGAAGGAGCGTGGGGGAAGGGTATCCGTCTCAGGGAGGTTTTGGAGAGGGAATGTTGCAATTAAATTATAGTCACAAAAATAAATAAGTGAAAGCAAAACAGTATTTATATCTCAAACCATGAAACTCGCATATGGCTATGTACATCTGATATACAGAGCTATTAAATAATACCTTACAAAATTCACACAATATTTTATAGCCCACAACCTTTGTGAAACACCGTGCATTCTTGGGTCATCTTGTGTCCATTCTTTAAAAAGGACTAGGAAGTAATCTGCTCAGCCTGTCTTCTGGATTGTTCTTCCGAAACTAACTTTAGCAGTGTAGTGGTTTGAATATGTTTGGTCTGTGGGAATTGGAACTATTAGGAGGTGTGGCTTGGTTGGCATAGTTGCCACTTGTAGGCAGATGGAGAGGCCTGCAGGTACTCGAGCTCTTCTCAGTGTGAAAGAGTCCCATCCTGGCTGCCTGAAGATCAAGGCGTAGAACTCTAGGCTCCTCCAGCACCATGTCTGCCTGGACACTGCCATGCTTCCTACCATGATAATAAAGGACCGAAACTCTGAAACTGTATACTAGCCCCAGTTAGATCTTTTCCTTTATAAAATTTGCTTGGTCATGGTGTCTCTTCATAGCAATGAAACTCTAACTCAGACAAGCAGACATAGCACGATGGCTCGGTGTGTAAAGCACTTGGAATGCAAGTGTGAGCACTAGAATTTGCATCCCTAGAAACCACGTAGAGCCAGGTACAATAGCAGGCATGTAATCTCAATGTATCTATGATGAGACAGGCCAGAGACAGGAGAATCTGGGAGGCCAAGGTGTCTTAGGGTTTTACTGCTGTGAACAGATACTATGACCAATGCAACTCTTATAAGAACAACAATTAGCTGGGGCTGGCTTACAGATGCTTAAGTTCGGCCCATTATCACCAAGGCGGGAGCATGGCAGTATCCAGGCAGGCACGGTACAGCTGGAGCTGAGAGATCTACATCTTCATCTGAAGGCTGCTAACAGAATCCTGGCTTCCAGGCAGCTAGGATGAGGGTCTTAAAGCCCACACCCACAGTGATACACCTACTCCAACAAGGTCACACCTCCAAATAGTGCCTCTCCCTGGGCCAAGCATCTACAAACCATCACACAAGGGGATGCCAATTTGTCATATGCCATGCTGGACAACAGAAGACCCTGCTTCAAAGAGGCTAGAAGATGAAGAGCAAGAACCAAGGTGGCCCCTCTGACCTTAACACCTGCTCTAAGGCACATGTGGCTGACACGCATATATGGACATCACACAACAAAGAGCTATACATCCACATACTATAAAGACAAATGATTTTAGCAATGAGTATCTTCAGACAACTCTCACCCATACCATAACCACTGAAATTATAACCCCAATGTCTACCTTCTAAAGCCCGAGAATTTCTTTCTGAAAAAATATTATCAGTAGGTGTCATGGAAACTACTACCAAGAGTCAACATCAGCAGATTCTGTGTGAGTATTGTGTGTTTAGGAGAGGTAATAAACCCTTTCATCAACTTTGAGATTATGTGTTCTTGATCAGTAGGCTCACCATAGAAAACAGAACTGATGCGTGTTTGTAGAAATTGGAAATCAGAAAAGAATTTAGTTCCCTTTATACCTTGGATTTCCAAACACTTATGGCTGTGGGATCTAATTCCTATATTATGGAAGCCCTACCCATCCTGATGAAAAGAATCTGAGAAATCGTTTCAGAATCTTCTGCAGTGCTATACTTCCAAAAAAAAAAAAAATCAAGAGAACAGAATTGGAAAAAGCATTAAATGTTTCATTAGGCAAGATGACTGGATCTCCTGGGATTTATTTTTTAAAGCATTGGTCACTCAAAAAAGTACTTAAAGTAAAACCAAAATTAATAGGTCCCCCTTTCCCAGTTGACTAGAACCCTCAGTTTAATCAAGAAGATCTGACAGTACCCTGTTTTCAGAGAGAGGAAGTTGCTGGGACTTTGAAATCAACTTAAATATTTTATGAAACTGGGTTGGTCATTGTACACAGGCTGTCTCTGGATGCAGAGAAGCTGGAGAGCAGGTCTCAGGCCGATGGTGAATATGGTAGGTATAAATGACCCAGGGGACTGTGTTAGAGGACAGCTCATTTATTGAAATGACAGGGCCAGCTTCATATGGCTTGAGTCAGGGAGGAGGGGAAAAAAACGACAAAGGAGAAAATGCACCTAGTTTGCATATGAGGACCAGATGCAAACGTTAATGTCACACTGAACACCCAAGTGGCTGGAGGAGGGGCAGGGTGGGGCAGGGGAGGGGCAGGAGGAAGCACGGACTTTCAGAGCAAATCAGTTAGATTGGCACACAGCCAATCATAAGATCCCTGAGAAATCAGTTCTCTAGCAGGGGAAACAGAAGCCTAACTGGCTCTATCATGAATTGACTTTGTCTCTACAAGGTTGAGTAGGCCCAAACCTGATTTGGGTAGGGAGTGGCCCTACTCCCGTTGGGCTTTCAGGGAGCTTGTCTAGGGTATGGGCAGTGCTCTACCATCCTTCATCTGGCTTGGGAACCCACAGGAAACTAATCTCTAAGTGTGCTTTCTAGAAGTTGGTACAGATGTTTCATCACCTACTACTACACTCCAGTGGTTGGAAGTTTGGCGTGGTGAACTGCAAGTTGCTATAGTGATTGTGCGATGATTTGGTTGTCTTTTGTTGCAACAAAGTTTGTGTGCAGGAAACTTGGTCTCCAGTGTGGTGGTGTGGAGATCCGGGCAAGCCAGTGGGAGATGATGAGGTCACGTGGGCACAACTCTAAAGGATAATTAGTAACAATCTCTCATCACATTAAAGTAGGCTAAATAAGGATGCTGATGACTGAAACAGTTCTCTCCTGTCCAAACACTTGGGAAGCACTAGATGTGCATGGCCCCTGCATGGAGTAATTTTCCTTTCTAATTCTCTATCTCCCAGAGCCCTGGCCACATGCAGGCACTGTGTCTTTTGAACTTTACACCCATCAACATATGTAATTTCTTACCAATTTCCAGAGTATTTTATTCTTTGTGCCCTCCCCCTCTCCCTCTCTCCCTCCCCCTCTCCCTCCCTCTTCTCTTCCCTCTCTCCCTCTTCGTGTGTGTGTGTGTGTGTGTGTGTGTGTGTGTGTGTGTGTGTGTGTGTGTGCGCGCGCGCGCGCGCATGTGCTCATGTTTGGAAGTG
This sequence comes from Rattus norvegicus, assembly GCF_021556685.1. NCBI lineage: Eukaryota > Metazoa > Chordata > Mammalia > Rodentia > Muridae > Rattus > Rattus norvegicus. The sequence goes on along the minus strand of NC_141540.1, from coordinate 64,448,858 downwards.
TGTAAAGGTACCTTTTATATGTCTGATGTACTTGTCATCTCAGAGGCTCACTGCTAAATAAGCTCACCCTTTCTAGCTCTTTCTGAACTCTGGCTGGCTGGCTCAATTTAGCTGTTGTAGCTCAAACTCCTCTCCAAGCTGACTGACTCAACCTGGCTTCTTTTAGCTTCTCATTTAATTGCTCGGCTTGGCCTCAAATGAACTCTAACAATCTGTTCTAATCTTTCAGCTCCTTCTCATTCTCTGATTCATCTTTGTCTAGTCTGTCCTCTCTGCAACCTGTCTGTAAAACTTCCCCAGTTTTTAAAAAAAACAGACAGACAAACAAAAAACCTGCCTCCCCCCTCTCTGCCTGTTCCCATGTAGACTCTGTTTCCTGTCTGTCCTTGTGAGAGTTGGGCATATCTTGTCTCTGACTCATTCTGTCAAATCTGTCTCTGATTGGTTTCTTTGTGTTCCCCTCAATTAGAAGTCACTTTCCAATATGGCTGCTTCCTTCTACCAACTGACTTTATCTACATTGTCTCCCCAGGAGACCTGGGAGTTGTCATTTAAGCTAGAATTGCTGTCTCCACCTCTTAATCTGGGTGATTTCAAGTGTGTGCCACTGTGCCAGCTTTGTTAACGGGTGCTGAGGCTCAGCCTTTGGCCCTCATGCTCACGTGGTACTCGCTGTACTGACTGAGCCCTCTCCCCAGTCTAACGTTTGCTTTTTTGTTTGTTTGTTTTGTTTTTTAAAATAGCAACATAAAAGTGGCTAATACCAAATGGTGGCCCTGGGTCCATGCAAAGTCCCTTAGTAGGAAAACAATTAAGATGGTTTAGCGAACCGTGTTGTAATGTAGTCCACCACAGCATGCAAAGTCTTTTTTTAGCATAGGGAAGTGCTGGTTTAAACAGTTTTCAGATTAATCAAAATTTGCTTAGAAAAAAAATCAATCAAAGCTTCCCATTACTGAGGGTTTTCCATTAAAAGTTTTTTTTTTCTTCTTCTTCTCTCTTATGGAGCTACAGCAGGCAAAATAAATATTGTCACTCTTACCCATTAATTTTTCTATGAAATCCCAAATTATCTCATCCATGCCATCAGGGCTCGACTCTCAGCATGAGGCTGCCTTTATGTACCCGTCATTAAGTAACCTCAAACTGATGAATCAAAACAGTTCAGTGATGCCTTCTAGAACCAACACTAAGGGGCATGTGTGCATCACTGTTGTTTTTAAAACGAAACCCCAAACTACAGCTTTGCCAACAAAGACTCGGGAGCCAGAGGCTGGGGTGAAAGCCTGTTAGCTCAGAGAGGCAGAGGAAGGTGTCCAGCTGACCTCCCTCCTCCACTGGTGTCTCAAAAGGAGCAATCTCCTTCCCCACACCGTCTTAAATACCCTCAACTCGAAGACCCTCCTTCCTCTCTCCGGGCTTTTCTTCCATTCACTCCCTGTCAAATGGTTGCTTGCTCTGCCTCTTGACCTATCCTTGACTTTATTTAGCTCTTGTTTACAGAAAGCTCTTGGGTTAAAAGTGTGTGCTAGGACTGTGCCACACCACAGCAAGGTTTTTCCAGTTCACAATCTCGGGGTCCACAATCCGATCGAAGATCCTGCAAGAGGTCACCATTAAAAAGAAATACCTACAATGATGAAACAAACATAAACTCTAAATCTGCGTCCTAACTCCACCTTGAAGTGGAACTCAAGGTTTCTTTGGAAAGTCAGCGGCGTCAGACGGCATTTTGCTAAAGCAGGAATGTGGAGGAATGTTTCGCTGAAGCTCACACAGGCAAAAGGATGTTTTGCTAAAGCCAACTCCTGAAAGGACAGGCGAAGGAATGTAAATATGACCGCACAGACAGTGGGAACTCGAGCCTTGGTTTGCTTTGCCGGCATCACTATTCTTCGCTAACAACGCTGATGTCTTGGTTCGCTTTACATCGTGCTGAGCTCCGCTTGTGGTGCATTGATAGCTCTGCAAAGCTTCATTGGTCTCGAGTCTTCGTTGATCTTCACTTCACTGAGAGAGGCACAGCACAGAATTTCTCCAGGCGTCCCTGCTGGTTCTGGGGCCCTTCCTCCTGATTCATGCTGATTCAATTGAGGCCTGGCTGTTTCTACTGGGCTGTACCACCACTGCTGATCTGTGTTCGCTCTCCTGACAGTAACGAACTGTATTGCTGGTATATATCCTGACAAGGCAGATTGGATTTGCTCCAGAGAACTATTTCTAAACAGGTCCACTTCCCCTGTATCCGAATAAACTTTCTTTCCACTACCTCTGGGGGTGAGGGGGGTGGAAGGCTAGAAGGGAGTTTAAAGCATAAGAAACCTTCTTAAAAGTGGGTTTTGAAAAATCTAAACCTACATACTTGATCTCTGGTGGGAGCTATGTCAAACAACACTGTGGGCTAGCCCAGGCGCTCAGAGAGCAGGACTGGTGGGTATTGACTCTTTGTGCAGAATTTCAGGGCCATGGCAAGTTTCTGACAAATGTGTCTGCCCTGATACTTGTGATCCACAGAATGAGAAAAGCCAAACTCTGTCCCTGACCCGCTAGGAAGAGGCAAGAAGAGGGATGGCACTTGATGTCAATTCAGACCAATGTTTTCAGATATTATAATTACTCATACATCCAAATTAGTTCAAATAATTTAGCACATCTGCTCAATATAATAATTTATGTTAAAAAATTGCACATGTATTACACTGAGAAAGTAGTTTATATATATATGAAATAGAATTTTCAAGATGAAAAAACAAAATATCTTGCATTTTTTGCTGAACATTAGTGATTTAGGGATTAGCAGTCCCTGGAGTGTCTTGCCCCCCAGTTTAATTCACTGCTGCTCTAGGTTTGACAGGTACAGTCTGAGCTGGGTTTGTGTCTAAGTTCCCAGGTCCAATGACAGACGGCTGTTTTAGCGTTCCATTAATCTAATGAAACACATAACAGCATAGGCTGTTTATGAACTACGGGGATATTTGTTTAGCTTGTGGCTCTGGGGGTTCCATCCAAGACGGCAGCCTGGGATTCTAGTGTGGGCAGAATCTCATGGCACACGCACAGGCTGGAGCTGGTAGGCGTGTTTCACATCAGAACGACAAGAAAGACTAGGGGAGGGAGGGAGGGAGGGGGAGAAACGGAGAGGGGAGGGAGATAGGGGGAGAGAGAGAGGGAAAAATAAGGAGACAAGAAGAGAGGAAAGGGGGCTGGGGATTTAGCTCAGTGGTAGAGCGCTTACCTAGAAAGCGCAAGGCCCTGGGTTTGGTCCCCAGCTCCGAAAAAAAGAATCAAAAAAAAAAAAAGAAGAGAGGAAAGGAAAAGGGGAGAGAGATTAGAGGTCCTCAGTGTTCCTCAAAAACATATCACCCAAAGACTCATTCTAAAAGGTCCTAGCCCCACTAGGGCCCCTGACATTCAGGGGACCAGGGCCTTTCACAGCTCTCCATTGAGAACACTACTCATCCAAATCAGGCAGCAAGTATCTTGATGTATTTAGTTTTTAGAAACAAGAAACATTTGAGAAAAGATTGCTATGATATCCCAAATCTAGAGACATTGTATTCCGTTGTGAACAAGAATTCCCCAGGTATCCCTAAGCTCCTTGTCAAACTGTGAAATGAAATTAGACCCAGTTTGAAAGAAAGCAATAAAACAGATTTAGGTTCTGCAATATAAATTTGAATATACACTCAGCCAATAGAAAGGTTAAATTGTATTGGATAAAAATGAATCTGCTATGTAGAACTTCTTGATTATTTTAAACATTATCCTTGTTAACTACAAAGGGCAGTGAATAAAAACTGCACAGACTCTGGCCTCTACTCCACCACCACCACATCTTCATGATACATTCACCTTGCTGTTTCCTAAGGCGGAATCAGCAAAGACTCACTTCTGTTAAGCCCTAAAAACAGCAGTTGTGTTAACTGAGTGTTTAAAGCAAATGATACGGGGCAGATGATTCTAAAGTTTAAGTGTTTTATTTATAAATCATGTAGTAGTTCTTTTAAAGATTAATTAATATTTATCCAGAGAATAAATTTCAGTCAAAGCATCTTTCATCTCCCTTGGGGCCTCTCCTCAAGACGCTTTCTCTTTTGGGGGGGTGGGGGGAGATGGAAAGGTCTGAGTTTCTTCCGGTTTCTCCAGTCCCTACCTAAGCTCTGTTTTCACTCGCTCCACACACATTTGAAATCCTTCGTTCGCCTTCACTTCTTCCCCTTTTTTAAAATTTATTTTTACTTATATGAGTACACTGTTGCTGTCTTCAGACACACACATCAGATCCCATTACAGATGGCTGTGAGCCACCATGTAGTTGCTGGGAATTGAACTCAAGACCTCTGGAAGAGCAGTCAGTGCTCTTAACCACTGAGCCATCTCTCCAGCCTCAAAGTGTGTAGGCCAGGCTGGTCTCAAACTCGTGATCCTCCTGCCTCTACCTCCTTCAGCAAATCCTACTGGCGTGCATCACCACAACTGGCCCATTTCTTTATCAAGAGTATTTTTAGGTGCATCCTCAGACGCAGTCACTACCCTCTCACACTGTAGCATTTTATTATCACTCCAAATAATAATAATAATGATAAATAACACATAGCTATATAACATTGAAGTCCACACTCCTCTTCCTTCTCATGAATTATACTGAATAAAGTGGGGTCTCAGAAAACCTGATACAGGTCTTAGCATGACATCAATGAGAAATGGACAGTCTCAAATATTTGATAACGGGAGTTTACAAATACCTAACAGTCTGAATGAGTGTTAATATATACTATGATGACTTACTTCTATTGACTCTTACATTTCTTAAATAAAGTTTTTGTTTTGTTTTGAAACAGGGTTTCTCTGTGTAGCCCTGGCTATCCTGGAGCTCTCTATATAGATCAGGCTGGCATTGAATTCAGAGATCTACCTGAAACTGCCTTCCCAGTGCTGGGATTAAAGGCATTTTCAGATTGGAGTTTTTTAAGGAAATGACTTTGGGAAGTATTACAGGAAGAAGATGAATGAACTACAATATTCTATTCCACTGTAAAATATTAAAAAGCAAGAGTATAGCAGCAGTGGTGGCTCATGTCTTTAATCTCAGTGATCAGGATTCGAAGGCAGGAAGATATCTGTGAGTTCAAGGATAGCCTGGTCTACAGAGCAAGTTCCAGGACAGCCAGGGCCACACAAAGTGGTTTTTTTGTTTGTTTGTTTGTCTGTTTTGTTTTGTTTTGCTGCTTTGCTTTTTGGAAAAAAACAAACAAAGAAAATGAAGAAAAAGAGCTAGTAGAAATGAAGAAAAAGAGTTAGTAGACTAATAGATAAGTAGAAAAGGAAAAGCAATCTAATTACAAGAGGAATTGTGGTCATCTCATAAACTTTTATCAGTATTTGATTTTTTTTCCCAAATTCACAATAGACAGTCAGTGATGTACCCTAAAAATAGAAGGTAATTCCATAGAGGAAATTCAGGGCTTCCTCTCAAGAACTCTAAGGTATCAGAGCAGGCCACCAGAAAACCTGCTCGACCAACACCTCCCATGAAAAATATTTCCAATTTCCACCACGGACAGGGTGCATGCACAGAGCTGCTGGAGGCCACTGTGACCTTCACAGATGTTTGGAAAGTCAGGAATCTTCTCCACAAATGGGAGACAATCACACGGGTGGAAGAGACTGGCTTGGAGGCCAGTCAGGAAGGAGAGTGGCCCCTGAGACCAGAGGACTACTGTGAGCTCTGAGGGTACAAAGCCCCATCCAGGGCAACTCTGGAGAATGTTCTAAAGTCCCTGTAGGCGGCTTTCTGATGCAGAGATAGGAGGGAAACTCTGAACCTCAAAACAGTTGTTTAAAATCACTGCAAAATTTCCTAAGTAAAAATATCATTTTTCTTCTCGTTGGTTATGGTGTAGATTCTGTTTTCCTTCTTATATAGCACTGTTGGCAAGTAATAGGCTGCATGGGAAGTAAACCCAGCTTTTATGAAGCCCCTCAGACAGGAATACTTTTATATTTTTGGTTGTGAGCCTAGCCTTTAATGGCTGAGCCATCTCTCCAGCCCAGGAATACTTTTTTTTATTTTAAATTTTGGAGGTTTGTTTGTTTTAACTAAGGGTTTCTCTGTGTAGTCTTGGCCACTCACTGTAGAGACCAGGCTTGGCCTCGAACTCAGAGAGCTGCCTGACTCTGCCTCCCGAGAGCTGGGACTAAAGGTGTGTGTGTGTGTGCTACCACTGCACGGCAGCGCCCTCTGTGGCTGCTTCTGTGCTACAATGGCAGAGTTGAGTGATTACATTGTGGATCCAACCTTCCTAATGCTGTGACTCTTTCAAACGGTTGGTTCCTCATGTTGTGGTGATTCCCCAACCATAAAAAAAAAAAATGATTTCATTGCTACTTCATAACTGTAATTGTGGATCATTTTTCTTCTCATTGGTTATGGTGTAGATTATGGATCTACCATTATGGATCATAAATATCTGATGTGCAGCCTCTGTGGGGGCCGCGACCCACAGATTGAGAACCATCGAATGAAGACCGCACATCCTCAACCTAGAAAGTATTTACTCTATTTGCAAAAGGCATTGGCTCACATTACATCAGCAGCGACCCAGAAGAAAGCAAGAACAATAAAACCATGGATATGAGTCATTGGGGAATTGTCGATTGAGTTTATGTCCTATCTTGGGGAAAAAAGGGGGAAAAATGCACTAACTCTGGTAGCATAACTACTTTGAAGAGATCGGAAGGAGTAGAAGAGATGCCTGCCAGTGACGGTAAGAGTGAAGGGAGGCTTAGGAAAATGCACTCATCAAGAAAAAGAGTTCAGGAGTATGGACAAATGTCTCGGCACTTAAACAAGGGTCTTTTTCAAAGACCCTGAGTTTATAACCCCACACTTAGGTCCTGCATCACACAACGGCCTGTAAATCAGTTCCAGGACATCCGGCACCCCTTTCTGGCTTCAGCAGGCACGACACACACACTTGCACACACATATACTCACACCAACACATAAATCGATAAAAGATATAAAAACCTTCAAAACATTTTTTTTTAAAAAAATAACACTTTGACCTGTGAAGGAAGGAAGGAGTTGATGGTATAGAAGGAGCGAATGGCAGACCAGCATTGGCTACAGCAAAGTTGACTCACATTTCTTTCTAACTCAACTGGCTTCTGTAGCAAGTCACTTCTGTCTTTTCTCCGCAAGTTAATGGTCACCTCGAAAGCGGAAAATATCACGCACAGAGAAGAAATGGGAGATCGGGGACATAAAAATGGTAAAGTTCGTCTACTTCCGACTTATCCAAGGTCTGCGCAATCAGTATCTGAAATACCAAAAGGTGCCAGCAGTTTGATCTATCGATAGATATTGGTTATGACTAATTAGCCATTGACAATCTTTGGGAATTGGAGAGGGGCAAAAAGAGAGCTAGAAAAAAAGAACTCTTCCAATTAGGAAGAAAAGAAAGTTACCATACACTGTGGCTGAGAGCTCCATGTGAGGACATGCAAGTCTCTAGGGCAAGCCGCCGAGGCTTTAATAAGCACTCAGGAGGTGGATGCAATCAGAAGGAAACAGAATACGTTTGCTAAAAAACTTCCTTCCAGAGGTGCCTAATTTTAGATGGGAGTATAATATATCTTGATTTTAGAAAGTGCTCTGGTGCGTACCTCTTCTTTGTGGGAGATTTATAAGGAATGATGTTGCAGATGAGGGAGTGTCATTGAGTGCAATTATGTGGATTTGTAATTAGGGTGCTTGATTAATGACATTTCCCAACGTGTTGATTAATGAATTAACAACAAGGCGTAGTGAACTCTCCGGGATGTCACCGTCCTGTTCTGTTTCTTTAATAAGTGAGTTAAGGTGTGTGGCTGACTTGATGCTAAATCTGCACAAAACCTCAGTAGCTGCCAGGAGCTCTAGCACATTTTAAGTTACACTGGGTATTCACAAAGATCATCGGACATGAAATTCTGTGATTACACAAAATTCTGTGATTAGATTTGGAGAAGAAGTAAAATAGTCCAAAGCGAGCAAGAAAATGAACAAAAGGTAAGATTGCAATTTTTTTTTTTTTGCTCATTACAAACCCCTAGGGAGATTGCCCCCACCTCCAACCCACATATTAAGAGATCACACCCCGAGTTTTGTTCATGCCAGTCCAGCACACTCATCAACTGTGCTGTATGTCCAGCCTCAAGGTCTTAGAGGTTTTATTGGTCTTGGAAGCAACTTAAACACATAGTTTTAAATGGTTATTCTGGCTTAAACCTGAACTGGATTAGGAAGGTCCGTGTGTCCCAGGCTTGCCTGACACACGAAAGTGCTTAGGTCAATAGATCTCTGACTTCTTCAGTGGATTGGTCCATTCAGGGATTCCCATTTGAATGGGTTGCTTGGACGTGGTACACATGGTGCATATTGTGCCAGGTTGGAAGAAAGAAGACCCCAGGGAGATGTCCTCAAAGGGCCTCTTCTATCAGATGCATTTCTCTCTACTTCCTGCACCAAACAAGACCTCTCCAGTGATCCTGTCTTACCACAAATCCATCACTAAGGGGCTGTTGGACCACGACTGAACCCCCGAGAGCTGAGAACTAAAAGAACCCTTGCTCCCTGTAGCTGCTTCTTTCCAGATACCAGACACAGGGGCAAACAGTGGGTAACAAACATACAGCCGAACCATGAGCTTCCAAGGCCACTCAGAAACGCTTGCAGCCTACTTACTGACTCTAAACGCAGAGAGCGGGCTGAGAGGTGGGATGAGCAGAGCGCAGCCCAGGCATAGAAACATTTAGAGGAATCCGTAGATAGTGGCAATGAGAAATTTCTTTTTTTTTTCTTTTTTTTCTTTTTTTTTTTTTTTTTCCGGAGCTGGGGACTGAACCCAGGGCCTTGTGCTCGCTGAGAAATTTCAATTTCAGTTCGTGGCAAACAGACAGACAATTAGGAAATAAAAATGTTAGTCCCCTGAGTCTGGTGTTCGTTCTCATCAGTCAAAGCAAAAGGGATGTTTAGTGGATTGTCTTGTTGCAACATCAGGGTCATTCTGTGAAACAGATAACAGATGTTGTTGTTATAGTTGTTGTTGTTGTTGTTGTTGTTGTTGTTGTTGTTGTTATTATTATTATTGCCAAATTGTAGCAAAACACATTGAGGGTTGAGGGTAAGGAACTTGCCTAACTCACCTGACTCAGTGAAGTTTCTTAACTCCCACACGAACAGTGTAAGGGTAGGGAGGACAACGGAACTCAGATTTCACTTGGCAGCAGTTTTTCCGACCTGGGCCGGTTCACCCCTCCTTAGGCAACCTGGTGGTCCCCCGCTCCCGGGAGGTCACCATATTGATGCCGAACTTAGTGCGGACACCCGATCGGCATAGCACACTACAGCCCAGAACTCCTGGACTCAAGCAATCCTCCTGTCTCAGCCTCCCGAGTAGCTGGGACTACAGGCGTGCACCACCGTGCCCGGCTTGGCAGCAGTTTTTAAATCAAAAAGAAAATGGTGTCAAAATAATGTAGCTAAGGACCAAATCATTCTGGATTTGGTTCCCAGTGTCTACATCAGGCAGCTCTGGACCACCTGTAAATCTAGTTGGAGAAGATCAGATACCCTCTTCTGGCCTCTACAGGCACCTGCACCCATGTACACACACATACACACACACACACACAGAGTCACACACACACACAGACACACACACATACACACACAGACACACACACACAGACACACAGACACACACAAACACACACACACATACACACACATATACACATGGACACAAACACAAATGCACATAGCTAAAAATACAAATAAATCTTTGAAAATAATGTGGATATCCAAAAAATATAAATCTTAAATATTTCTTAATCTTTCCTATATTTTAAAAAATGGAATATTTGTAAATCTATGGGGGAAAGCCTGTGCTGGCAGAGAGACAGACTTATTCTTTCAAAAAAAATTAATTGAGGTTTCTAATAACAAAATGATTATAAAGTACTTCCCTGGTAAAAAATGTTTTATAATTTACCCTTTTAAGCCCCAAATAGTTTTACAAAATGAATACAACTAAAATCATTCTCACTTGGAGAGGACTTGAATGCTGATGTAATGTGATTCAGAGGAGAGATTTTGCAGGACCTGCACTATAGCATGCCATAGCAAACGTAAGGTGACTCTAAGAGCCATGCAGGAGTGGGTGAGAATATGGCGAGAACACAGACAACAAAACTTACTCTATGCTCAAGTACTTGATAATATATGTGTGGGGTGTGTGTGTGTGTGTGTGTGTGTGTAAAAACATTTAACTGGACAGCAGCAATGACTTGTTCACTTTAAAGATGTTTCCTCAGTATTGAGGCTCATACCCATGGCCTGTGTAGACTACTGGGGAAGCAGTCCACTGTCTTAGCTGCACCGCCAGATCTAGCAATGACCAAGTCATATGTCTTGGATCAAATACTCTCTTCTGAGAGAAAACCATACATAAAAGAAAATCAAAGACACTTTGACATTTTTACTCTAATTACGTTCTCAAGCAACGTGCTTTTAGTTTTATTATCTTGACTGCTTTATTGAAACACAACGTCCAATAAGCAATACAGTTTTAGTGTATATGAGTTGATGAGCTTTGACATCTGTGCACACATGTGCAATCACTACTGAACTGAAGTATAAACCCGTCTATCATCCCCAGCTATCCTGGAGCTTCCTAATGCTTAGGCTCTCTCTCCACCACAGCTCTTCAGCCACTTAGGTGTCCTGTGTCCCTGCAGATTAGGGTGTGGTATCTACAATTATCTACAATCATTGAGTAGATTCATAAATGATTGCTGTCTCAGTCAGGGTTCCTATTCCTGAACAAAACATCATGACCAAGAAGCAAATTGGGGAGGAAAGGGTTTATTCAGCTTACACTTCCACATTGCTGTTCATCACCAAAGGCATTCAGGACAGGAACTCACACAGGGTAGGAACTTGGAGGCAGGAGCTGATGCAGAGGCCATGGAGGGATGCTGCTTATTGGCTTGCTTCCCCTGGCTTGCTCAGCTTGCTTTCTTATAGAACCCAAAACTATCAACCCAGGGATGGCACCACCCACAATGGGCTGGGCCCTACCCCCTTGATCAATAATTGAGAAAATGCCTTCCAGCTGGATCTCATGGAGGCATTTCCTCAAAGGAGGCTCCTTTCTCTGTGATAACTCCAGTTTCTGTCAAGTTGACACACAGAACCAGCCAGTACAATTGCTTTCTGCCTTTCTCCTGATTTCTACTAATTATTTTGAGATTCACCCCTCTTCAGTAAAGTCTCCATTGCATGATTTTAATTTATTTATGTGTTACTCTCTTGGCAGACATTTTGGATTATTTCCAACATGAGACAATTGTTACTAGATGATTTATAAATGTCCATGTCCTATTTCTTGGTAGGAACCTTGCTTTCATTCCTCTTAGATCAGTATCCCTGGATGAAATGGGCGTGTGATAGTGTCTTAGTTAGGATCTTATTGCTATGAACAGACACCATGACCAAGGCAACTCTTACAAGGACAACATTTAATTGGGGCTGGCTTACAGGTTCAGAGGTTCAGTCCAGTATCATCAAGGCAGGAGCATGGCAGCATCCAGGCAGGCATGGTGCAGGAGGAGCTGAGTTCTACATCTTCACCCGAAGGAAGCCAGGGACAGATCGAGCATCCTCAGGCAGCTAGGAGGAGGGTCTCCAAGCCCACCCCCACAGTGACACACTTCCTCCAACAAGGCCACACCTTCTAATAGTGCTCCCTGGGCCAAGCATATGCAAACCATCACAGATAGGTTCATCTTTACCTTTTGAAGAGGCTACTAAACTATTGTCTACAGTGTATGTGAGCTCCAGCCATCCAATCATCTTTATCAACATTGGTATGCTCAACTTTTAAATTTAGCTATTCTAATAAGTATATATTAGCATCACAGAGGTGTTTATTCTGCCCCCTCCCGTAGCTTCTCTGTTGGTGCATCTAATCAAACTTATTTTCATATCTTAAAAAATAAGGATTTGTATATTATTATGTAGTTGTATACACTGATTGCATGCTATGAATTCTAGTCCCTTTTAAAATGTGCTTTGCAGGCATTTTTTTCCTTGTCTTAGAGCTGGATTAAAGTGATAAAAGAAATAGCCCAATCAGTATAAATTTTCTTCTGCGCTAATCCTAGATGGTGGCATGGCTTAATATCGAAACTAAGTAGATTACAGCAAACCAGTGATGCTTTTGGGAACTGACACATGTTTATGATTTTTTGCCCCCTGAAATACAATGAGCAGTTGCTCATATGGCGAAGGGAAGTACCTGTTTTCCAAACTGACATATATAAATATGTTGCTGGCTGGTTCTATAGGCCTGGAACAAGCTTATGGTATGCTTTCTTTTTTTTAAGATTTATTTATTTTATGTATGTGAATACACTGTAGCTGTCATCAGACACACCAGAAGAGGGCATCAGATCTCATTACAGATGGTTGTGAGCCACCGTGTGGTTGCTGGGATTTGAACTCAGGACCTCTGGGAGAGCAGTCAGTTCTCTTAACCGCTGAGCCATCTCTCCAGCCCTGTGATACACTTTCTTAATTAGTGATAAATATGGAGAGACGCAGCCCACTGTGGGAGTTACCACCCCTGGGCTGTGGTCCTGTGGGTGCATAAGGAAGCAAACTGAGAAATCCATAAGTAACAAGTCAGTAAGCAGAACCCTCCATGGCCTCCATGTCAGTTCCTACCCTGCTTGAGTTCTTGCCCTGACTGCCCTCCGTGATGGAAATTACGAGCAAGCTAGGTCTCTCTCTCTCTCTCTCTCTCTCTCTCTCTCTCTCTCTCTCTCTCTCTCTCTCCATTCTTTCATGAAATAAGGGTTTATTTTGTCTCACAGTTCAAAAATACAGTTCGTCCCAGTAGGAGAAGCCACACAAACAGGAGTGTGAGGCAGCTGGCCTCATTGTGTCTGCCGTCAGAAAGCAGAGAGAGAGGGACACTCAATTTCCTTATTATCCCTTTACATTTACTTTCATTAAATTACTATTTTCCTGCCTCACTTGGTTTACATTTAAAAATTCCCTATCTGCAGGTTCATGACTTCTCTTTAAGTACTCCTCCTTAACACTTTTTCTCAAAAATGTCAAAACTTTTATATAAGAAATATATATTATTTATGTTTAAAGATTTATGTATTGTGTTTGTGAGCACACTGTAACTGTCTTCACATATACCACAAGAAGGCATCGGATCCCATTACAGGTGGTTGTAACCACCACATTGTTGCTGGGAATTAAACTCAGGACCTCTGGAAGAAGAGTTAGTGCTCTTAACCACTGAGCCATCTCCCCACCCAGAAGGATATATTTTTAAACAACAGGATGAGGCATCAGCCACACAGTATCTATAGTTGAAGAAAACCCTTGCATTTGTTGGATTCTAGCAGTTTCTTCCCCATCCTTGTGCCCAAAGCAATGACAAGCTTGACAAGTGTACAATCATGATTGTATTAGCCCTAAACATCCTGGAGGATCTCTTAGTGATTCATAACAGGAATGTATGATATTCCCTTTATTGCTAACCCTGACATAAGTCACACACAAAGTTGGAATGATGGGTATTCCAAAGGAGCACTGACCTCAAGGACATAAATAACCTCAGTAATTTTCACTAATATGCTGCAAATGTATTTCTAAGTCCACGAGAATAATTCCTTCAGAGAATAGTAATTACAGTTGATTTAGAGAATCCCTAAAAATTAACCAAGAGCTTCGAGCAGTTGTTTGGTAGAGAATAGATCATAGGAAAAACTAGCTGTGGGTTGTTTCCCATCAGTTGGAAATAAATCTCAATGTTAGTCATAAATGCCTTTGCTTCTTTTGACATCTGGGTTGAACTCAGTATTGATAGATGATCCCTAACCAGGGGCATTGTGTCTATTTGAGTGGGAAGCTGTATGCACCCAAACACAAATCAAGATTGCCCTTTTCTTCCTCTCTTAACCCATATGCTTTGACAGAGAGATATCCTCTTATCTAGGAAATTAATAACTAAGAAACAGAGCTCTCTTTTCTAACTCAATTGCCAACAAATGTAGGAAATAATCAAGGCCAATTTTACTTTAAAATTAACTTTAAAAATTAACTTTAAAAACATATTTTGAATTAATTTTCTTCTAAGGATCTCCTATCCATCATAATTCGGCATTCAATGGCTTCAAAACTGAGTTACATGGTGTGTTCTCATTCCTTGAGATAGTAAATAGTTACAGGAAGGAATCCTAGTTCTTACTGAAGTGTAAGAGCTATTAAGAAACTTGGCCTGGTAGAAAGTAGGTAGGTTATGGCAGAAGGACCCTAGGGGCTTTTGCCGGCTTTACACCCACCGCCTCAGGTCAAGATTAGGCCAAGCACGAGTTTCCTGCCTCTGATGAAGGCTAGGCCAAGTTCCATTCTCCACCCACAGTTCTCAGGAGGAGCAGGGACATTCCTGAAAAACTGCAGAATGCACTGTTAGTCATCTGTCCCAGATAGAGTTTGAATGCATGTCATATGCTTGGTAGCCACTAGATTCAAAGATCAATATGCTTAGCCAATAAGTTCAAACTATAACCTTGCTGATGTAACCTGTACTTCTAAAAAGTATAAAAATTGCTTGTTACAGCCATTCGGGGTCACCTTCTAGAAACTTGCCATGAGAGGTTGATTGAAAGTTGACCCCAACACGCTGAGAAAAATAAACCTTTTGCATTTGCATCAAATTCCATTCTTGTGCCTCACTTGGGGGGTCTCCCAGTAGTTAAGACTCACTGTGAGCCTTACAACAGCTTTAAACTGTGCTCAAATGTGCCCAGCACCTGGCATCTGGGTGTTCCTTATTTCTCTTTGGGATTCAGGACACATGTTTGTTTATTAAATGGTCTGAAACGTTCCACAAATAAGAAAATGGTTCTCTAAGCTTTTTATTAAAAAAAAAAAAGATAATGTGGAGGAGGGACACTCACGAGGGTCACATATATACACATGAAGGTCAGAAGACAACTTGCAAAGTATACTCCTGCCTTCCACCTCATGTGTCATCTGGAGGGAACTCACAGCACAACTCCTTTACCCACTGAACCACCTTGTCAGCCCAATGTTTTCATTTTAACCACTGCTTTACCACTGCCAACAGTGTACACCGCAGATGTGTGTTTTATTTTGTTTTACGGGACTGGAGGCAGGGCAAGAGAACCTGTATTATTAATGTTTCATGAAATGTATTCACTGTAATTTACAGTTTGGGAAATGAAGCAGGCCTTCCATGCAGTTCAAGGGAAGAAGGGTGGCAAGCCCCCAAATGGACTCTTTTCATGGTCCCCTGACATATTAGGGTGGCTTTAGTGAAAAACTTTTAATTAGAATTCATTTTATCTTACCTGCCTAGTCTCTAGATGGGGTACTGGCAAACAGTCCAATAGCTAGGGGGAGGATAAGCATTTGGAATCATTTGGAAGTCACATCATGAGTAGATAAATTCAGTCCTACTACTTTTCTTTAAATCATTGGTATCAAATACCAACATTATTAAACATTCATAGTCCATACTTCCTTCACACAAGAGTAAAATGAGGGAATTTCAGTCGCCTTAAAAGTCCCAGGGTTGAAAATATTACATGTAATGTATCTTTATATATATATATATATATATATATATATATATTATAATTTATATAACAAATTTATTTAGTTTTATTTATATAACAAATATTATTTATATAACAAATATTATTTATATAACAAATATTATTTATATAACAAATATTATTTATATAACAAATATATTATATATATATGTTTTTGGAGACAGATCTTCTCTGTGTAGCCCTAGCTGTCCTGGATTCTCTTTGTTGATCAGGCTGGCCTTGAAGTCAGAGATCTGCCTGCCTCTGCCTCCCAAGAACTTGGATTAAAGGCATGCACCACCATGCAGTGTATCTTTATATTTTTAAGACCATTCTAGTCAGGCAGTGCTCCCTCCCACCAGTGTCCTCTATCCTTGGGGCTTCCCTGGGGAGAGTGGATGCTCCAGGAAATGGAAGAACTGTTGATGGGTGGAAAGTGCTGGGTCTCTCTTTTCCTATTCACATATAAACAATGATGATGACAATAACAGACTACAGAGGAAAGAAAAAGCTCTCCATGAAAGGAAGGTTCCAGAGAGATTTCTGGTCAAACCAGAAGTCACTAAGGGTGAGGGAGGCAGGAGGAAGACATTGTAGTTGAAAATGGTGCTTGAAGAAACCAAATAACAAAGAGAGTTGTTGGTAAGCATGGCTGCTTCCTTATTCTTTGGTTGGCCACATCAGTGTACACTTAAGAAAAGCAGAAGAGAAATACACAGACATGGTGGGGTGGAGCAAGGCTGACTAGGCCGGGATTTGCATCCCCATCTATTATATGCAGTGAAGACTCATGGATTTCCAGTGGGAGGCATGGATGCATCCTCAAAAGTACATTGGTCTTCGATGATCTGAAGGTTCCCATCTAGGAGTGCTGTTGCCACCTGCAGGCCTATAGATGTTCTCAGGCCTAGTCCATCACAGGAAGTGTGCAGTAGGGTGGTCTCTGAGCCACTGTTAAACAACTCACAGCCCAGGGTTTCACAAGGGTAGTGTTGGGTGTTTATCAATGACAGCATGGACAGTGAGGACAGAGTTGTAACACTTGACCAAAGGCTCTTTCCTTCTTTCATCTTTCTTTTTGCAGTCTACTCTCAGTCCTACAGGATCTAGAGGCAGAAGGAAATAGCTGCATGACCAATGGACTAAATCAGAACCTTGGTTGGTTTGGGGGACCTATAACAGGATACTACAGACTGGGCAAGTTAAAAGCAACAGAAGTCTTGTGGTTCTGGAAGACAGGGATTCCTAAACTGTGGCCTCAGCCTGTGGGAGGGCTTTCTCTCATAAAATGGTAGAAAGGCCAGTGAGCAGATATGAGACAGAGAGGTGATCCCGGTGAACTCATCTCTTTAATCAGGATCTCATGCCCAGAATTACAGCACTAATTCATCCATGAGGGAAGAGGACGTGTGATCCAATCATCTCTTAGATATCTCATCCCTTGGTCTAGAGATATCACTCAGGGTTAAAGTGCGTGCTTAGCATGTGCAAAGCCATGGCACCACACACACATACACACACACACACACACACACACACACACACACGAGCACACACTCATCCATAAACACATTCACACACTCACACACACATTCACACACACTCATACACACACTCATTCACACACACACTCATACACACACACATACACACATATTCACATACATGCATACTCATACATACATGCACACAAATCTACTATAGTGACAATTAATTCTAACAGACTTAAACAGGATATTTAAACCACTGCAACTACTTGGATTTTAACAACTCCAAAGGTCTATAGTCTGCCCAAGAAGTCATTAAACATTATTAAAATATTTTACATGTGTGTTCATGGTAATTGAACAGCTCATGCTGATATACCAACTATTCAAATTATCAGTTATATATTTCCATTGTTGTCCCCCTTGTCATTCATCTTTTAAAGCCCAGCCAGTCCTATGATATTTAAAAATGTTAAAGACAGTGTTTAGTTATACTTTTCATTTCCAATATATACAAACTATTATCTCTATTCTCATGCTAAGATCTTTTCTCAAATGTCTGATATGTCAGAAATGTGTGTGTGCATATGTTTATGTGTGTTTGTGTTTGTCTTAACTCTTAATTTTTTAAAATGTGTTTATTTATGTATATGGGTGTTTTGTCTGTATGTACTTCTGCACATCGTAAGAGAGCATCAGAATTCATAGGACTATAGTTACAGAGAACTGTGAACTGCCATGTGGTTGCCTGGAATTTAACTCAGGACCTCTGAAAGGACAGCTGGTACAAATGGTCGAGCCATCTCTCAACCCATTGATTCTTAATTCTTAAGACAGAATCTCTCACTAACCTTGCACTGTGTGACAAAACTTGTGTTCTTGGCCAAGCCAGCTTGGTCAGTTCTGGAACAAACAAGACAATAAACACAAATAGTCAAGGAACAGGCTGGAGAGATGGCTCGATGGTTAAGAGCGCTGACTGCTCTTCCAGAGGTCCCAAGTTCAAATCCCAGCAACCACATGGTGGCTCACAACCATCTGTAATGAGATCTGATGCCCTCTTCTGGTGTGTCTGAAGATAGCTACAGTGTACTTATGTATAATAAGTAAATAAATTTTAAAAAATAGTCAAGGAACAAGCAAGGCAATAAACAAAGTCCATGATCACTGCTTCTAGTGGATTATCAAGATGAGCAAGATATCTGAGCCTACTTCCCCTTGTCCTAGCTCAAAGTCCTACTCTTGCCTGAAGCCTACTTCTTTGTTCTAGCCCCAAATCAGATTCCTGCCTGAAGCCTACTTCCTTATCCTGGTCTACCATCAAATTCCTTCCAAGTTTCTACTGAAGCAGCCCCAAAAGCTCTCCATTCCATGTGTTCTTTCCTCTCCTCTCTTCCCTCCTCCTCTCCCCCTCTCTTCCTCTTCCCTCCCCCCCCCCTCTCTCCTTACCCAAGATAGGGATCCCATGGCACAACAAAGTAAGTATACCACCAAAGTCCAACTTGGTGAACTAATGAGTGTTTTTGGGTTTACTTACAAGAGTAAAGGTGAGGGGTTACTTACAGTAGCAGAAATGACTCAAAGACAGCTGCATCGCCAAGGCCCACCCAGCATGGGTGACAGCTCATGAAAGCTGGGGAACCTAGGGCACACTGCATACCTACAGGCAGCTCGACAAATTGGAGAGTATCCTTTGCAATTGACTCTGGTCTAAGCTCTTCCTGGCACTCTGCTGGTTTCTTCTAGGTAGCTATCTGGTCTCAGAAAGTCTTTATGCAGCTCTTCACTTCTCAGCATCTTCTTTGCAGCTCATTGTAAAGGGTGACTTTCAGCTTTTGTTACTTACTCTGGTAGGGAAGGGGGTGTGCTAGTGAATCTGATCAGTTTCAGGGACTTCCTGAAAGTATATTGAGTTATTTTGTTCCTGCTTAAGAAGCTTCCTACTGGACTGAACGTTTTAATCTCAGAGGAAGACTTCTCACACAATTTGGAGTTCATTGATTCAGCTAGATTGGCCGCTAGTATATGCCAGCAATCCTCCTGTCTCTCTTTTCCATGGATTACAGGCCCATGGTGCCAAGACCAACCTAGGATATAAAGAATTTTACGTGAACTTTATTACAAGACCAAGATGAGTGTTCAAGTTTAACGAACAGGTCCTGTTCCTTGTGTTATCACCACTGTCTTCTGTGTCTTTGTCACAGTGTGGGCACTTCAGATTGTTAATGCTGGACAATGTCCCAACTGCTCGAACTACATTTTCCTCAAACTTCCCATTTGAGTCTTCAATTCTGATCTTTGTGTAGTAGTAAAACTCTGAGTTTAGCTTAATCTAGACTTACTTCCTATTGTAGCTGAGGCTAATTTGGCATAGGGACTAGACCTTTTTTTTTTTTTTTAACTGATCAGTAGAAGTGGAATTCCATATTTGTAACAGTTGTATTATCTGTCCATCTTAATGACAAAATGTCTGAGATAAAACAACTTAAAAGGAAAAATATTATTTGGCTCATGATTCCATGCGGAGGGAAAAGGTGAGTGCTGTCTTCATGGACATCTCCAGGGATATGACCTTGTATGCCCTACTGAGCTATGTTATCTCACCTTCCGAGAGTATTAGTCACCAACCTTCACTGACTCAGTCCAGATAGGCCTGGAACCTGTGATCCTCATGCCTAGGTCTCCCAAATGACTGAGATCATAGGCTGGTACTACCATGTCTAGCTCTAACTTAAAATTTTAACTCTGTGAAGGCAATACCTTAAAGGCCATCATTTTTTTTTTCTCATGAAGAAATTGAAGCTTGGAGAGGGTGGAATGCATTACCTAAGATCCATAATAAGTGGAATGAAACATGGCCCATGTCTCTGGTGTCTGGCTGCAATACTGCCAGCTGTCAGCTGTAAAATAGGTGCACTCTGAAAGACCGATCATGGTGTCTTCCTGGACACAGTAAAAGGAAGGATTACCGCCAACCAACTAAGGTTTCCAGTTTTAAGATGTACACAAGTGACCTGCTTGTGTATGTTGAGGGTTCATATTAAATATAGTGTAAAAGTTGTTTCCAGCTTATGGAAATTGGAGCTGAAATAATAAAGTGGGGGAGGCACCAGTGCATGCAAAATAAACAAATCATTAGCCAAGTGTGGTGGCACATCCCTTTAATTCCAGCATTCTGGAGGCAGAAGCAGGAGGATATGAGTTTGAGACTACCCTGACCTAGAGTTCCAAGACAGCCAGGGCTACCCAGAGAAACCCTGTCTTAAAAAACCAAACACAAATGTCTGGTCCTTCCAACTCTTCACTGGGCTCTTTGTGGGCTCATTTGTGAAATACTGAACAGTTAGGGAAACTTGGATACTAAAGGAACAGTTGTTCATTTCACCTCTGAGCTGTTAGTTTTGTTGGTGTATCTGAGGACACAGGAAGACTTACATTTCAAGACTAAATGCACAAAAGCACTGAGTGATGCAGGCCCGGAGCACAATCTGGAAGGATAGCTCCCCGTCCCCGATTTGAGACAGGTTTGCACTAGCCCTATCCTGCCTGGGACACAATTTGGAGACCAGGTTGGTTTTGTACTTGAGACCAATACGGCTCTCCTTACACTTGCCTCTACTGACCAGGGTTTAGAGGTGTGCACCATCCACGTTTGGCCTTGGCAGAGTATCCTTACGAGGACCTAACTGGAATCAAAAAGCTGGCTCCAGGATGAATGAAAGGACCACGTCCAAACACAAGTCCTGTGGCCCCGAGGCCTTTTAGCGGAGCAAAGATTAGTGCTAAGGATCGACTAGACCCCTACCAAACACTAAATTTTGCAAGTCGCTTGGCGGAAATAACAACACAACATGGGGATGGGGGTGCGGGCGATATTTTCAGGGAAATAGACTCTCAAGATAGAAACAGCGCACGCTAATGGAAAGGTTTTATTTGGCAAAACCACATCGCATGCCTGCAAATCCCAGCATTCCCTCCGACCATGGGAACCTTAGAGGAAGCTCCAGGTTCAATCAACCAATCACGTCCTTCGTGTAGCTCCAATTGAATTATGGGACTTGTGGTTCTCACGTGGCAACCATACAGCATGGTTGTTAGGGGACAGTTTCGGCCACGCGTACCGTTCGGAAGGAGAGCTCATTTTCCAGTGTTCGTCTTGGCCTCCAGGCCAGCTCTAATTATCTTCACCCACAAGCCCCACGCGCCTTTAAACGCATAAATCTTCCATCTTAATGTCGTACGGAGGAGCAAGGAGCTATTTCAGAATTCCGGCCTTGTACGCTCACCGCCCGTCCTTTAACCGTCGCTTTAAGGTCTCGCGAGAAAAGGCCCTTGAGGCGTTGTCATTCCTCCCGAAAGGCGGTCCGCGCAAAGACAGACATCCGACAGAACCAATGGGAGCGTCCCTGTGAACCGCGCCTGCGTAGAGCGCGCGGGGCAGCCCTGATGAACTCCGACCCCGCCTCCCCGCAGCGCCCTGCGTCGGCCGCCCCCGCCCTCCCAGCGAAGGAGGCGGGCTTTGGCCTCTTGCCCTAAGAAGCGAGTGCGGAGGGAGTGGGAGCGAGACTGCCCGAACGCAAGTGTCTGGCTTCCCGGCGAGGCCCAGGCGTCCGTCCCGCCGCCCATGAACTCGTTGCCCCGCGAGCAGCGCCGTCGTTAGGCCGTCCCCGTCACTCTCGCTCGCCCCCATCCCCGGGCAGCCATTCCCCCCTACCCACGTCTGGCCGGGGACTGGACGTCGTGTCGAAGCGCCTTCCCCAGTCCGCGTCGCGCTGCGACCCTGGAAGCGGGCGCCGCCGCCAACGAGAGGAGGAGCCCCGGCCGCGGGGCCCAGCAGCCACTGAGCCAGCAGGCGGGATCGAGGCCGGCAACATGGCGAGCGCTTCGTACCACATCTCCAACTTGCTGGAAAAAATGACATCCAGCGACAAGGACTTCAGGTGAGACTGAAATCCGACCCGAACCTTACCTCCGGGGAACCTGGGGGGCAGCCGCCACCGGGGCCTCGGACAGGCCCTGCCCCACCCCTCGGTCCAGCGGGTCTCTAGCCACCCCCTCCCCCCATCTCTCCACTAGGCCGTTGTCCGCTCTGGCCACCAGGTCTCCGCGTCCCGGCGTCCCTGTCGCATCCTTTGTCCACCCCCAGGGACACGTCCCAGGTAGCGCCCAGGGCCGAAGGCACTGGCTGCTCTAGGGAAGGAGTTTTTCCCGGCCGGGAGGCGGGCGTCGGGGCCTAGTCCCCGGCCCTCCCGAGGCGCCAGGCCATCCTGGCGCTGGGGACAAGCTGCTGCTCGCCAGCCACTCAGCCGCCGCCTGGCTTTCCCGCGGATGGGAACCGGTGCCACGATCAACTTTTCTGAGGCCTTCTCTGATTGGATTGTCTGTCTACTTTTTCTTTGGATCATTCTTGTTCGCGAAGGTGGCGAGAAGGGGGAGGGGAGCCCGGCTTAGGGGAAACTTGGCTCTGCAGGGTTTTCCCGCCAGCATCCCTGTCACTTTTCTCGGTCGAGTGAAACTCACGCAGGATCTTGGGGTTTCAGTCGCACATCCCTATACAAAATCATGGCCAGAGGGCTGGATTGCTGAGCCTTTTGCCAAGCAAATGAATCTTAAAAAGAGAGGCTGGTGAGCATGAAGATTAATCGTTAGAGTTGTGTTCTGCAAGACTATTGGTTCTTATTCCTGTGCGTATCGAAGGTGTTATATTTCCACACATTAGCCTTGTCTTTTTTCCCCATGCTACACTGATTGTTAACATCCTCCAAGACACCTATTCGTTCACAAATAAGCCCTCTGTCAAAAGAAAAAAGCTATTTCTTTGACACCTAAGTTTTGCTCTGTAATGCTTTGGACGATACAGTTTTGTGTGCATTTAAAAAGAACAATCAATCTTTGGTTAAAACTTGTCTAGGAGCTTGGTTTTTGCTGTGTGAGCTGTTTTAATACCTGAAGATTTGTCCAAATCCTATCTGAAGCAGTTTTCTGATTTGTTGTGAAAGGAGAACCCTGGGGAAAATAATGCCTTTGTTCCTAGGTAAAGTCATTAAAGTGCTCAGTAAAATACATACAGGGTCCTTTTTCTCTGACTCAAAAACTACCAAGAACTTTTTTTGGGGTACCTAGGGATCTTCTGAGTCTTACATTTCTATTTTTGAAAAAATTCCCCTGAAGATGATTGGGGAGGGGGTGGTGTTTGGGTGACGAGTTTGTGTGGAGCATTTTGAAGTTTTAGGTTGATTCTAGGTCCGAATGTGAAGATTGAAGGGATTTATTTATTTTTGGACTGTGGACGATTAGGATGAGTTCGACACCTCTGGATCTTTGCTTGCTCCCTCACAGTTGAAGTCTTGAATGAATGAATGAGACAGAGGTGTATTGTATGTGGGTGTTGTTCCCTGGGGGGAGGGGTTCCTGTAGAAGTGCTGAGTTTCACTCTGATTCCATCTAACTTGCTTGAAGGCAGCACCTCAGCTAGCATCATACAGTTTTGTTAATTACAGACTGATGGGCCGTTTTTGAAAACTGCAACCACTTCATGTACACTTCATGTATATGCAGCTATTGACTGAAGTAATGTCCTGTAAAGAAATGTGCACATCTGGGTCTTTCTTCTGTTTTGAAAACTCCTGTGAAAGAAATAGGATGCCTTGATGGGAACTGTAGGGGTTTCTACATGAGGTCAGTCACAGTGGGCCAAAGCACTGCCACACTAGGCCACTTCTAGAATGTAGTGTCACCTTTAGTAACAGTGACTCCCCTTAATGTAACATTATTACATTTCTTAAGGGGCTGGAGAGATGGTTCAGAAGTTAAGAGCACTGACTGTTCTTCCAAAGGTTCTGAGTTCAATTCCCAGCAAACACATGGCAGCTCATAACTGCCTTGTAACTCCAGTTCCAGGGGAATCCAACACCCTCACACAGACATACATGCAGACAAAATAAATTATATTTTAGCCATCTACTTAACTGTTTGGGACCGAAGTACTCTTTTACATTGAATATTAACATTTTTGAAGATTGATTAGAATAGCGCATTTGAGCTTGTGTTTCTTTTATTTTCATTATATAGTCACATTTTTTAAAAGTAATGCTTTGTTCTCATTAGAAGTTTAGTTGTTTGTGGTTAAATACTTTTACATAGTTAATTGACAGAAGAGTTGTGGGCAGGCTAAGTATAAGTAGCATGTGAAGTCTAACATGCATAAAATACTGTGGGCAGGCCCTGTGGCCCCAGAATGGCTGATACTGTGACTCAACACAAAGTTGTGAGGTTAGAATATTTTTTGATGTGTGTGGTTTTCTAGATAACTGTTGTGTAGTTTGCTAGGTTGAACTTTGTAAGTGACAGTGTCATGGCACAATGTCAAAAGCTTGGGCATGCTTGTAAGGAAAGACAGTGTTTCCAGAAGGAAGAAAGTACTATTCTCATGGTGAAATACAGAGGATTTGGCCTAGTTACAATCCTCTGCTGTAAACTGTGAGGTCCTGGGAAATTGATTTAACTTTAGATTTTTTTTTTCACTCATAAGAGGTTTGCGTTATGTATAGTTAAAAATCCTGAGCATAGGTCTTTTTTGGTAACAGTGCTGTTCAAAAGGCAGAAAAGGTAAACAACGTAAGCATAAATTTTAGGATTTTAAAAGATCTTTTTATGGAATTTAAATCATGGACTCACTTAATTGAAAAAAATCTATGTCTTTAATTGTAGTGTTCTGAAAGCTAGTGCTGATGATGTGAGTAAGTGGGGCATGGACCCAGTGAGGGAGGTGACATTTGCTTGTCCCAGTGTCTAGGGTGCATAGTGATTGGGGCATGGGACCCAGGGATGGAGGTGACATTTGTGTGTCCCAGTGTCTGGGGTGCATGGCCCTTGTACTAGCTTTGATTTGGGGAAAGAATAGTTTTAAGATAATGAATGCTAATTCAAGTAGCCCTCTAGGGGCAAATCATCATTGATGGTGTGTGTGCCTTAGAGCAGTTTTCTCATCGGTTCTTGCCCTCCCCTCCCCCCCAAAAAAAACGGTGCACTCAGACACCACTCCTCTCAGAAAACCTTTATATTCATATAAACTAGTTATTTAGGCTTGTAGACCTCTAGGAGTTTGTTCAAGAACTAAAGAATTCAAATGAACTGGTAGAGTGGCCATTTGATTCTGTAGATGATAGAGTGGGAGCTCTGGTTGTCAGTACTGATAGTAAATATTTGGTGGGTTGTGATGAATCGTTTCCATATACCTTACCGCAAGTGACTCAGACTATTGCAGAGAAGGAGGGGTTAAGAAAATGCTCTAATTTTATGCATAGTAGTATTTATGCTTCTCAGGAGCTTTAGCTGCTTGATTATTTATCCTTGTCTCTGGTACAGTGGATAATGGCCTGTGTTACATACAGTTCTGAAACTGAGATATTGGGTTAAGGATTTGCAGGAGGTCAGCTAGTAGTGCTGGGATTTATTTCTCTGTGCTTGAGTACCTGGTCTGTACTAGTTGTTCAGTTTTTGACTTAGGAACATTGAGTCAGCTCTTAAATTTCCAAAATTCATGTTGATGTGTTGTTTAATTCCTTTAGCAGTGCTCTGAGATTGGGCTCTATTGCTTATCCCCAGAAAATCTTGTTGAGTGGTTAAAAGCGTATTGAAGAGTTAAATCATCTTGGCAATAGGTAGGTGTCTGGCAATGACAGAACATTAAAGCAAGGAGATTCCATATGTGTTGGAGTGCTTTCAGTGAGGTCTTGCTAGTAAAGTTTTTGATAGAGAAAAATATGAAAACACACGAGACACACATGAGGGGGGAAGGGACGATTGTCCTATAGCTGGATAGTCATTGGTTCATGGGAGTCCTTAAGAATAGGGGCCTGACACTTTTTAAACATTTTTTTTATTATTTTGTGTGTATGAATGTTTTGCCTGCATATGTTTTTGCACCATATGTATGCCTGGTGCCCTCAGACGTCAAAAGAGAATGCGGAATCCTCTGGAACTAGAGTAAGATGTTTGAGTACAGATGTACTGTGTAGATGCTGGGGACTGTGCCCACATCCTCTCCAAGAGCAAACACGTGCTCTTTAACCTGAGCCATCGCAGCCCAGGGTAACCAGATCTTACCTGAACCCTCTTAGTTCATTTGACAGCTGGCTTCCTTGAAAGCCAGTAATGCTCGACTGGCACGTTAGCTCCAAGGTTACAGAGAAAAGGAAGGCATGTAACAATTCTGAGAAATCTCTTCAAGAAACCACTGTGAAAACAATTTCATGCTGCTTGATGGAATTTTAAAATGATTTATGCTGTTGCTAGTGATTTGTTTCAAAGTCTGTTTAGGTGTTTTGAATATTAGCAGATGTTTCTGTTTGGAAACTTTTAAGATCAGTAAAAATCTAGACCTATAAAGAAACCTTAGAGGCTGGAGAGATGACTCAGTGATTAAGAGCACTGACTGCTCACCCAGAGGTCCCGACTTTAATTCCCAGCTACCACATGGTGACTCACAACCATCTGTAATGGGATCTGATGCCCTCTTCTGGTGTGTCTGAAGACAGCTACAGTGTACTCATGTAAATACATAAATTTTAAAAAAGGAAAAATCTTAGGCTCTCAAGAGTGGAAAGGGAATTTGAGACTTTGTTGCAGAACTGAAAGTGTGAGTTTGCATGTTAAAGTAAAAAGAAATAAAAGAATCACCATATTGGTTGCCTTTTAAGTTTTTTAAGGCAGATGGTTACAGCTTACTTGATTTTCCTGTATTTCCTTGATTTGTACAGTGGGATCAGCTATGATTTGAGTTCAGTACTGGAAGGGAGAGAAAGGAGTGTCATACAGGCAATTTACAAATTTAGCGAAAATTAGTTTTCCTCATGTAGACAAATTATTCCAAGTTCGTTCATAGCTGTTTAGTAATGTATAAGAAAAGGAAGGTATATGCCTAAAATCTTTGAAAGATAATTGATTGCCGAATGATGTATTCCAGCCAAGTCACCTAGATTTCGGCTGTAGTTTAAGAGTAAAGTTGTGTTATGTACGGAGGGAGATGGGGAAGGTCACTCATTGAACAACACAACATTTCTTTCTAACATAGTTTCTGCTTCCCTATGCTGTTACCTGGAATGAGTACATTCTCTTCCAGAAGCTTTTAGGAATAAATGTAAGTTCACACACACTGCTCCCCAATACTTACTGACCACATGAGTAAAGTGTCTGCAGATTATGATCACTTGGTGATTACATAATAGACTGAAAGTTAACACTGAGTATGTTGTTCCCTGCCTCCCATCTTAATCCTCATTTTTGCTAAATTAATGTTTGGTGGAGATTGTGAGTAGAATAGCACCTGAACGCAGTTCTTCTTCCAGCCTTCCTGTGGTCCTGTGGGAAATACTTCTCAAATTAGTCTCCTGGTCTTAGTCTCCTCTAGAGCCTCACTCACTCTGCTCAGTAAAATTTCCCCTACAAATTATAGCTGCTTCTTTTCACTCTGATTAACTACCTGAAGAACTCCAAACTTCTGATCTGGTGTCCGAGCTCATTAAAGCCACTCCCAAAATCCCAGTAGTCCCCTCATGTAATGGTAGTATACATCTTCACTCTTCTGTTTTATGTTCAAGCACTGTTAGCACACTTTAATTTTTCTAATGGCATCCCTGGTGTCAGTTACTATCTCCAAAGCTGTGGGGTTTCTCAGTAAGAGTTGCTGGAAGGAACCGTTTAGTCTGGGACTGTTGGAAGGGCATGAGAGAGCAGTTTTAGATCGGTGTTGTCAGAGGGAGGACACCACAGTGACTGCAGCTCAGAAAGTCTGGGGGAAACCATTGCTAACCAGTGCAAAGCCGAACGGCTAAGCAGCATCCACTCTTTAGCAAGGGGATGTCATAGTTTTACTGTAACGCCTTACCTGCACTGGATGTTCTTTGAAATTAAGTCCAAGAAAACAAGGTGCTTCAGGTGTGGCGTCAGCTCAGTTTGTAGTGACATGGTATTTGTTCACTGTTGCTGAGGATGAGACACTCTCCAGTCAGTATAGTTAAAGCAGTTGCTCCTTCATGGGGGTGTAAGGTGGGTGCTTAAATCACCTGTTCTTAACAGTGACTGCAATGTGATATTAAGACTCAGCCTCTGACTGACATGGCCTTTAACTTTTGTTCTTACTTGCTGAAATAAATATAGACTTAGCCTGATATCAGGGATGCACACATAATCAGCTGCTCCCACATTCAAGTCTTAAGTCTCATTTCTCTCTTGTAGCATGTCCTTAATTCCTGTATGTAATCGATTCTGAAGAACCATTAATTTTACCTCAAGGAGTTGGCTCTGTGTGTATGACATATTTTGGAAGATTCCCTCCAGTCTGAATCAACAGATACTACCCCGAACCATTGCTTATGAGGACACTATGTAGTTTGGTTTCTGTGAGCCCCTGGTTCCTGCATTTTCATTAGTTACAGTGTTAATTATTTTATGTCTATATAAATTTAAGAACACTTCATTTTATAGTTGATTAAACATTAAGCTCACAGTCAATAGCACTTTCAAAATAAGCCTGAATGAAGCTTATTTAACACACTTTTCCAGAAGGGACATCACACGCACCCTTTTGTATATAGAAATGCTAGATAGTACTTCCAGTTAAGTATGGGGGCTATATTAAACAGCAAAACCATCAACAGAAAGTGCAAATGCGAACCACAAGACTCTAAGTAGTCTGGGAAGAGAGCTGGTTGCAGTATGAGAGTAGAGCAGAGTGCCTTGCAGTGGAGAGTGTGTGTTGAATGACTTCAGTCTGTCATCATTCTCCGGCTGTCTGCACGTGGTTGCAAAGTAGAGAGAGAATTAACAAGTGAGTTCAGAGGTCTAAGCCCTGAGGAATAAAGACTGACTGTTTACCCCTTCCCATTTCTGTTAGTCACTCAGTTAGTCTACATTGGCTTTTTAAGCATCAGTAGTTCTCATAACCTCTCTCTAGTCCAGCTAACCAATGACTGGCTCTTCCCAAAGTGTTGGTTGTAGTGATCCTTCTGGAAGGCACTTCTAGTCATTCCTCTCCCTGACTCTGTCCAATATGCCTTTTGGTAGCTTCCCATTGCACTTAGTCTAAAACCTGAAGTCCTACTGTGTAATATAGATCTTTTAAATACCTGTCTCTTGCTTACTGGCATCATTTTTTCCAGAATAGTTTTGTCTTCCCGTTATGTCTCAGTTTTCCTTGTTGTGGAGCCCTTATTCCTGTTAGCTGGGCATCTTATCTGAATGCGGTCCTTTCTTTTAAACTTTTAAGTGTGTATGTATTTCCCTTACTAGCTTGTCCTGTAAATTCTGAAACAACGGGGACTTGAATCTGACTTGGCTAGCTCATGTAACCTATAACAGTTTGTAGATGCCTGGTATGTTCATTTCTCAGTCCATGATTACTGAATACTTGACTGTTTCCAGCGTTAGCCTGCATTTCCATTATCTCTGAATTTTTCTCCACTTGTTTCTGTGCTCCTGATACATTGAACAGCCTAAACTGCTTTACTCTGAGAGGTGCTCTGCTGTCCCTCCACCACCTTCCCAACCCTAAAGACAAAATTCCTAGCACTTCTTCCCCATGTGCCCTGAGATCTCAGATCTGAACTAGCAGATGCCTTGTTTGATGTGATTGCTTGGTTTTTTTTTTTTTTGTTTGTTTTGTTTTGTTAAGACAGGATCTCAAGTAGCTTTGTCTAATCTCAAACTCATTTAGCTGAGTATGACCTTGACCTTGCTCCTTCAGAGCACACCTCCCAATTGATAGATTATGAGAACTACTGAAACATACAAAAGACAAAGACCGAGTGACTAACAGAAGTGGAAGGGGTAAAAACACAGTCCTTACTCCTCAGGGCTGACGCCGGTGAAATCACTTGTTAGATTAGTAATTGTTGTACATTGACATGCCGGGTGCTTTTTATTTTTAGTAAGATGAATATATTTGAAGCTTTAGATAAAACTAATAAACTCTGGAAAAAATTGTAAGGATGAGATTGTCTATGTTTGTCCCAGCAAATGAAAGAGAAGACTGTGTGTATGTCGTCTCTGCCTTTATGTAAAAGAATGTATCCATCCTTTTATCTAGTAGAACCATCAGAACAGGCAAACACCTTGTTATTTGAATTGTCTCCCTTTTTTACTTACATTGATGATTATTGTTACTGAACTGGACAGTTGGTATTATATAAACCATGAGGGGTTGTAAACTAGCATTAAACATTTACTGTATCTAAGGAAAGCAATTTAAAATGTTGTCAAGGCTTTGTGTGGTGGTTTGAATAAGGATGGCTCCCATAGGCTACTATTTGAATGCTCAGTCACCTCGATGTGGAACTGTTTGAAAGGACCCTAAGGATTAGGGGATATGGCCTTTAGAACAGGTGTATCACACTGGATAGCTTTGAGGTTTCAAAAGCCAGATCCAGTCTCTTTCTCTCTGCCTGTGGATCGGGTTATAAAACTTGCATGCATGCCACCATGTTCCCCTCTGTGATAATGGACTCACGCCCTGAAACTGTAAGCAAGCCCCTAGTTAGTGCTTTTTCTTAATAGAATTTCCTTGGACATGGTGTCTCTTCACAGCAATAGAACAGTGACTAAGACATTTTTATACCTACATTAAAACATTATGCAGTTTTTCCCCTTGAGAATATTAATCAAAACTTTGTTAATATTGTTTTGTTCTTTTATTTTATAATGAGAAGAGCTTTTAAAAGTACCTGTCTAACTTATCTCCTATTGTCTCAATGTGAACATAAGGGGTTTTTTTTAGCAGTTTTATGGAACTTAACAAAAATTGAATTATGTGCTTTCATGTAGTTTAGAACTAACATTGTTGTTAAATGAATACTGATTCCTAATTATTAAAATTATCCTTAAAATTACCTTATATTAACAACTTATCAAGCCCCTGCCACATAGCTTATTGACTACAATGCCCAGTTATCATCCTAGTTCTTTAAAGTTATAGTTGGGCTTCTCAGTTTAAAAGAGATTTTATCGTTGCTGTGTGAAAAAGTTTTTTTAAATGGGTCTTGTTCAAATGAAAGGATTAAATATTTTTATTTCAGTTAGACTCTTCTCATGGTTGAGAACTAGGAAGTAGGAACTGTTTATTTGGCTTTAAACAATTCTTAGTGCTTTATTTAGATGTGATTACACCATACCCAGGGACATTAATTTTAAATAAATTTAAAAATTTTCTTTAACCTAGATGGGGAGGGGGAAGGAAATCTAACACTTCACATTTTCCTTTACTGAATATTCAACTCTTTTATTAAATCTGAGATTAAATGATAGATCTCTTTTGTTTTGTTTTTTTTTCTCAGTCTGTTTGGTAACTTCCTTTGTCTATGGGTCTTTTGTAACGTTTTTTGTATTGAGTGTGTGTGTGTGTGTGTGTGTGTGTGTGTGTGTATGGTTGTTTGCCTACGTGTATGTTTATATACTACATACATGCCTGGTGCCCACAGAGGTAAAAAGGGTGTCAGATCCTGTGGGACTGGACTTACGGACAGTTGTGAGCTTCCATGTAGCTTCTGGAAACCAAACCCAGGTCCTCTGGAAAAGCAGCAAGTGCTCTTAACTGCTGAGCCATCTCTCTAGCCCCTGCCCTTGGTCTCGAGGGGCAGGAGGTGTACTTCAGGTGGAGCAACTTCCTAGAATCACTTCTTCACCATTTTGATAATACACTTTGATAACTAGTAATTTGTATATGTAATTCAGTTATTTGTAATGTGTAATCCCCCAGTTCAACATCATATCCAAAGAAAGAATTCTTTTCTTTTTTTTTTTTTTTTTGGTTCTTTTTTTCTGAGCTGGGGACCGAACCCAGGGCCTTGCGCTTCCTAGGCAAGCGCTCTACCACTGAGCTAAATCCCCAACCCCAAAGAAGGAATTCTAAGTATTTGTGGTTAAGGTCATTGTAAATAAAATCAAAATTCCATGCAAAGAATATGGAGCTCTCTCTCACACCTCACAAAAGTAGTACAGTTAATGAGAATGGAAGAACAATCAGTGAAGTCTTATTCGTAAATTTGAAATCAAGATAGAACTCTCAAGTGCCTATCTGAGGGGCTGAAGTAGAGGTGGGTTTATTAGAGATTGAGAATGTGTTGCTCTTACAAAGGAACAGCACCTACATGGTGGCTTACAACCATCTGTAACCCCAGTTCCAGGAGATCAACAGGCACACATGTAGTGCACATACATGCATACAGGCAAGCCATTCACACACATACATAAAAGTATAAATAAAAACAATTTTCAGTGCCTATCTGTTTTTTAAGTATATTCCATTACCCTTTTCTTTGTAGTGTTTAAATTTATGGTGACTTTAGTAGTTGAGTTTTTATTTATAATATACTATGTTCCTTTTGCAAAATGAAGCATCACTAAATATGAAAAATCTGTTTTAATGATTTAAATTCTTCTGATTAACAAATGTTGATTATTGATAGGTTTATGGCTACAAATGATCTGATGACAGAACTGCAGAAAGACTCCATCAAGCTGGATGATGACAGCGAAAGGAAAGTCGTAAAGATGATTCTGAAGTTGCTGGAGGATAAAAATGGCGAAGTGCAGAACTTAGCTGTGAAATGGTAAGCTGTGCTCGGACTGCTCAGGCCATACGAGCTGATGCTCTAAGGCCGATTCTATCTTCCCTTTCTAGAAAGGTTCTGTGTGGGATTTTTGAATTACTTCTAAATGTTGACTGATTCCATATGATTAATACAGGATATTTCCATTGCGGAATCTAAATGTTAGGGTAGCCTTTCATGAGATTATTTAACTGTTCCTCTAACAAGGCCAGGAGGGAAATCAAGAAACAGTGCATTATTTTTGGTCTGTGTTTGAAAGCCCTAGTCTAGTTAAACCAGTTTAAAAATCAGAGATTCAGTGAAAAACAACACTTAAATCCTAAAAATGACAGCAATGTGCATTCCTGAAGTCATGGGAGGCAGGAGGATCACAGGTTCCAAACTAGCAAGAGGTTACTTAGTTAGGGAGCTCCTTTCTCAAGCGTGTGCAGGGTGAGAAACACAGGAGGGAGGGAGGAGAGTAAATGGCAGAGCACAGTTAAAATCCGCGGGAACGTGATAGGACGCTGTGATTGGACAGACCCTGCTTGGAATTGCAGCGATTGCAGTTGTCTCTTGGTGTTCACCTAATGAGCACTTCTTACGAGTTAGGAGCGTGGCTGTTGTATTTATTATTCTTAGAATTTGAGTTCTCAGCAAATTCTTTTTGAACCAATTTTAGCTGTGCATGTAATTCCAGGTACTCAGGAGGCCAAAGCAAGAGGATGGCCAGACTCATGGCCTACCTGGACAGTTTAGTCAGACCATGGGTCAGATTGCTAGCTGCTAGAAGAATGGCCCAGACGGTGAGGGCTTGCCTAACATGTGTGACATCTAGCTCCTTCCTAGTATTTTGTAAACAAAGTAGTAAGTCATTTTAATTTGTGGGTGCTAAGTTTTAGAAACTGTTGCTTCCTTTGTGGAATTCTGTTACTGTATACATCATTCAGTATTGATTTAAAGCATTGTCCCATTACTACCTTGTTGGATTTGTATACAATTTTTAAATTAGTTTTCATCTAGCTGTTTACATTTCTGTCTATAAGAAAGGCCTGGGGATGGAGAGATGGCTCAGCGGTTAAGAGCGCTAACTGCTCTTCCAGAGGTCCTGAGTTCAAATCCCAGCAACCACAAGGTGGCTCACAACCATCTGTAATGAGATCTGATGCCCTCTTCTGGTCTGTCTGAAGACAGCTACAGTGTACTCATGTAAATAAGTTTTTTTAAAAAAAAATTTTTGAAAAGAAAGGTTTGTAAAAGGTGAGAGATCATTGGCTGACATAGGAGCTTCTAGATTTGTGGTGCAGGTTTATTTAACCCTGAGACCTTTGTGAGTGTAAACAGGTCTGTAACAGGTGCTGTGTGCTGAGTGAGATGGCTCAGCAGATAAAAGTGCTTGCTACCAAGCTTGAAGATTTGAATGAAATCACCAGATCCCACATAGTGGAAGAAGAGAGTCAACTCCCACAGTTTGTCTTCTGACTTACACACACACACACGCGTGTGTGTGTGTGTGTGTGTGTGTGTGTGTGTGTGTGTGTGTGTGTACTATAAAAACATTTAAAGTAATATAGGATGTACAAATGTTTGGCGTAGGAACCTGAAACGTTTAAAGGTTTTTGAGACAGGGCTTCTCTGGGTATCCCTGGCTGTCCTAGAACTTGCTTTGTAGACCAAGCTGGCCTTGAACTTGATCCACCTGCTTCTGCCTCTTGAATGCTGGGGTTAAAAATGTGCACCACTGGGCCTGATCGTTTTATCTTTTGATGATCTCTGTGTTTGTATTTATAGTTAAAGAGCTTGGGGAGTGGGGAATGCTGCTTGGTGGTAGAGTTCTTGCCTAGTGTGTGGGTCACTAACTAGTCATCCCTAACACTGTAAAACTGGGGAAGAAACTTACTCCATGTCCATAAAGGACTTAGTATACAAGCAGATAGGACTGACTGTTCAGTTAGTTTTTCTATTGAAGTAATAAATCACCAGTCAAAGGCAACTCGGAAGGTTTCTATTTCATCGTAGGTTACAGTCCATCATGGAGCAAAGCTAAGACAGGACTCAAGGCCAGAGCTTAAAGCAGAGACTTGAGATGGCAGCTACTGGCTTCCTCTTGGGGTAACATTC
Organism: Rattus norvegicus; assembly: GCF_021556685.1. Taxonomy (NCBI): domain Eukaryota; kingdom Metazoa; phylum Chordata; class Mammalia; order Rodentia; family Muridae; genus Rattus; species Rattus norvegicus. The sequence goes on along the minus strand of NC_141540.1, from coordinate 64,413,979 downwards.
AGCCCAGGCCAGCCTGCTTAGGAACGATCTACTTAGCATTAATGTTGCCCACCATGGGCCAACCCTTGACATCAGTTAGCAATCGAGAAGCTGCCCATAGCGCTGCCTGCTCACGGCCCAGTTCTAGTACAGGCAGTTCTTCAGTTGAGATTCCTTCTGAACACTGTGAAGAAAGGCTCAGAGGACTCAACTGCCACCAAAAGAAAAGTTGAAAAGTGTTCCACAAATCCCCTTTGACTTAGGGTTTTACTGCTGTGAAGAGGCACCATGACCAAGGCAAGTCTTAAAAGAACAATATTTGACTGGGGCTGTCTCACAGGCTCAGAGGTTTAGTCTATCATCATCAAGGCAGGAGCATGGCAGCATCCAGGCAGGCATGGTGCAGGGGAAGCTGAGTTCTACATCTTGTTCCAAAGGCAAACAGGAGAAGACTGGCAAACAGCCTGGTATAAATTCATTTGTGTGGTTACTGAAGTTCACTCTTATGAAGAACATTTTAATGAGAGAAGCAGGCTGAAAAAGGAAAAATATAAAATGTATGGTTCAAGTAATAAAGGGGCACAGGGACGTAAAATGGAGTTGAATCCTATGTTCAAGGAGATAAACAGACTAAGGAAGTGGTGACTTTGGAGCAAGATCCCACCCAGCCAAGCTTAGGTACAAGCATGGTGATACATACCTTTACTCCCAGGAGACAGAGGCATGCAGTTCAAGGCCAGCCTGAGACAGAGCAAGTTCCAAGTAGAGAAGTTTAAATCTAGGCATTGTGGTTCACACCTTTGATCCCAGCATTCAAGAGACAAAGAGCCATGTAGATCTCTTAAGTTCAAGGTCAAACAAATCAGGACAGCCAAACTCAGGCAGTAAAGGAGTTGGAAAACAGAAAGCTGATGATAATATAATGAAATATTATAGAACCTATGGATATGAAAGGCCATGTTCCAGTTCCAGCAAGCAGCAAAATTTGGCAGCTTTGAGTCAAGAACAGAGGGGGCTAGTGAGACAGTTGATGCTGGTTAGCTGCAGCTAAGGAATTAGTGGTGACCAAGAAGAGACAATCACGGGGGGTTGAGGATTTAGCTCAGTGGTAGAGCACTTGCCTAGCAAGCGCAAGGCCCTGGGTTCGGTCCCCAGCTCCAAAAAAAAAAAAAAAAAAGAAGAGACAATCACTGAGGTGAATCTTGGAAGTATTTTCTGAGAGCACAGAGAAATTGTGTTCTAGACATAACCAAAGGTTGTACCTCATGTTCAGCTGGACTTGATAATGTGTAAGAGTCTCCCAGGTGGTGTTGGTTTTGATGTCAGGAAGGGGTCATGGAGAGCAGCTGAGACACTGTGAGAGATTAGGAAAGGTCATTAGTGAAGGTGCAGTTGACGGCCCAGTACTGAAGGGGTCATGCAAAGAAGTTGAGGCTTGGCACCATGAAAAGAGCCTATGAGAGGCTATGGTGAAACCTGAAGACCCCAGTGTATTGGAAATGCCAGAACCATGGGGTGATCACCAAGAACAGCAGCAGCAGGGTGTGGAATGGACTCACCCAGAGGCTAGAGCGCTACAGAAGACAGAGCTGGAGATAGGACCCAAGCCCTTTAGAGGAGCTCAGATGTTGGAACAAGAAGCTGTAATGTTGAAGCTGCCTGAGACCTTAAGATGTTTGTGATGTCAGAGCTGTGGCATATCTACTGAGGAAAGCTGTAACAGGGACTGGCACTAGCCAAGGAGAATCGCGCTGCAGTCAACAAAGTTGAAAGGAGTTGGAGATCTGAAGACCGCTTTCACATCAGACATGGAGATACAGAGTTTGGAGTTTGCCCAGATGGTTTTTTTGTTTTGTTTGTTCAAATATTCATTCACTATGGCATTCTGGAATTGCAAAAAGAAGCCATGTCCTTCACCAAAATATCACAAAATTTCTAGGCCACATACTAGTAGTCTTCATTGAAACCTCTTGGACCAGCAGGCTTACACAGTTCAAATCACCCTCAGCACCACCATCTTCCATATTCCTACTAGGATGACCGATTAAGCTCCCTGCTTAAAGCATTCCATGACTTTTCAAATCGAAAGTCCTCAAATTCCCATTCACACAAACAAAACCTTGGTCAGGCCTATCACAGCAATACCCAAATCCTTGGTACCAGCTTTTGTCTTATTTATAGGGTTTACTGCTGTGAAACACCATGAGCAAGGCAGCTCTTAAAGGGAAAACATTTAACTGGGGCAGGCTTTCAGTTTGAAGTTCAGTCTGTTATCAAGGCAGGAGCATGGCGGCATCTAGGCAGGCATGGTGCAGGAGGAGCTGAGAGTTCTGTAGGCTGCTAGGAGACTGACTCCCACGTGGCTCTCATTGCCCATCCCCACAGTGATACTTCCTCTAACAAGGCCACCTCTCCAAATAGTGCCATTCCCTGAGTCAAGCATATTCAAACCATCATACCTGTGAAACCTGCAAGATTCTAGAATACTGACTAAATCTGAAAATGTGCCAGACTTAATGCAGTTATCCTAATGACTGATAGTGCATTTTAACTAAAGGTAAAGCTAAAAAGAGAAACCCGAGACCAGACTGACTTAAATACTCAACTACAACACATTGAGACTGGGGTACCACATATTAGGTATTTCCCCAAAAAGGATGAGTAATGCTGTTAGTGCTTGTGTAGCTATTCTGCCCAGTTAATTGGTCAGAGGAACAGACAATCTTGTTAACTGTGAAGGCATTCTTAAGATCCCACATTGAGACTGGGCAATGGTATTGACATCTTTTTACTCCCCTACTCAAGGCAAGGTGTTCTCTGTTTGGACCAGTTTTAGGTCAGCCTGGTACACAGAGAAAAAACTGTCTCAAACTTTTTCCCCACTTGTTTATGGTTAAAAATGAAAATATTTTAGGCTACTTGGTAGAATTACCAAATGAAAACACTTCAAAGGAACGAGTGTCATGCTTACAGTCAGTGAAGTGAAGAGATCAAAGATGTCTCATTTCCTCATGACAGAATTTGCCATCTATTTCAGCACAGCTAAGAGTAGGAATTGGTAGGTCCTTGTTTGGAGGTTGTTCTAGCAAGGGAGCACTGAAGACCCAGCATTCATCTATTCAGGGAAGGTTGTCTTCAACTGAGGGGGCAGCAGCTTCCATGGAACAGGGAGGGAGGGAGGCGACAGACACCCCTGCATGCAGCTAAGTGGGGTGACTGATATCACAACCAGATGACCTTCAGATCCGTAGGGTTTCTTTAATGTTAAAAGTTAAACCTGTTAATATGGTGCAACTGAATTCACACTAGAAATGAAGTTAGCCTAGGTTCATTATGAGGGAATGAAGCACTGTAAAACAGTTGTTTCTGTTGGAAGAATCTAAAGTAGGTGTTCATTTCTTCATATAAAACCCAGTTTTTTATATAAGTATTTGTAGTTTGAGGAGAAGATACATGCTTACTACACTGTTTGAAGAACAAAATTCTTAGGAGGAAACTATCAAGAGCTGTAACAGTGGAGACCTTGAGCAGAGTGCTGTTGGACATAGATAGGTTACAATTGTTACTGTTTTAACTAAGAGATGGTGTTGGTGCATGTGCCAGATCCTGTCAGCCAGATTGGTGCTGGGGGTTGGGGAACAAGTGGGTTCCCCTCTGTGTTGATACTTAGGATCTGTTTCTTTTTCTATAAAAAATGAGTTTGTTTCTTACTTTTGTCTCAAGGCAGAATATTTATAAGACTGCATAGTAAGTATTAGAAGGAGCCAGAAAGAGTAAGGATCATTAAGAACACTGACCCCAGGTTTCAGAGGACCCAAGTCTGATTCTTAGCATCCACATGGTGGTATACAACCTTTCTAACTCCAGTTGCAGGGGATCTGGTACCCAATCCTAACATGCAGGAAAAAATACCCATCAATCTTTAAAAAAAAAGTATTAGAATCAGACCACAATGGATTCAAAGCCTGGCTTCCTTCCTAAGTGAGTAACTGTGCTGAAGTTTAAGCTTTGCCAATCTGTCCTCTCTGAGGGTTGGGAGTTCTCTTTGTGGAGTCTGTTGGAAATATAGTGAGACTGCATATGAAGGGGAATCTGTACTGGGAAATAGGAAGTCATTGGTTTCATTTTGATATACTTATGAAAGAAATGTTAACTGGTAATAAGAAAAGATATTACCTGTGTGCTTAGAAGATGTCTGAGTAGAGAGCCATTCTTTGCAAGGTAAAGCTGTGGGGTGTTCTAGACTGCGAGAAAAAAATGCAAAACCGAAGGCTCAGAATGGAGCCTTACTTAGTCCTTAGGAAACAAGGGGGCAAAAGAGAAGCAAACAGCACAAGACACTTGGGTCATTTATGATGTTCGCTAAGCATATGTGCGTGTGTGAATGCCTACCCGATGAGGATGAGGCCGAGTATTAGCCTCTAACCGTGCACCTCTAGCAGTTGGGCTTGGTGGGCATTTCCTCATTATCACTTTTAGTGATTTATTTCAGCTGGGTGTAGCCCCACTCTCACAGAGATAAAGGGGTTTTCCTTCCATGTTGGCACTGCTATATTTTTAGTATTAATTTTTAACAAAATAAAGTTAATAAGAGAAATGGAAACCATCATATCAAAGTTAGACAAGACAAGCCAACAGAAAAATAAGTAAGAGTCCCAAGAACAGGCTCAAGACCTGGGACCTACTCATTTATACATGCAGGAGTCCCATGAAAGTACTATGCTGTAAACTATAATAAATACCCACAGGACCTAGTACAGAGCTGTGTTGGCCCTGTGGTTGTTATGGACGTCCCACTTTTAGAATTGGACTCATCTTTAGTATTGTGTTGTAGGATTTTTAAAACATTTTTATAGCAGTCCATTAACGTTTATTTTGTAAATATCTTCTGATTTGATGAACTTTGGTTGTTAATTTTGATCATTTTTGTTTGATTTAACTTATGAAGTGTGTATTTTCTGGTTATTGTTTTGTGTCCTAAGAAACACTTGGTTTGGTTTACAAAGATTTCTCCCAGTCATTACAGTTTTTGTTTTTATATTAGTTCTGAGAGTTGTGTGGAACTAATTTTGTGGAAAGTATAAAGTCAGAGCTGTTCACTTCTTCCTATGTGGATAGGCAGCTGTTGCCTCACCGAGTGTAGGAAATACTGTCCTTTCCCCACTGAGTTGAATTCAGAATTTACTTGGCATCTTTGAAAAAAAAATCAATCAAGTATAAAAGTGTGTGTTTTAGACTTTGGTGCTTTATCGACCCATCTGTCTGTTCTTACAATAGTACTGTGCTGTTATGTTGTCATCGTTGAAGGCTTTTCCGCCCTGGTTCTGCTCACTTTTTAAACCAGAGCACTCTGGATGGGGCTGGGATGGGGGTGGGCATTATGTGCATCCCTGGCCATTTTCATTGTTTGCCAGTACAATGTCTGCTATCCCAGATAATGGTTACTTCAGTGCTAAATCTCTCTTTACATCCTGATTGCTGCTGTTTGCTGGGGGTAGGAGTTGGGGGAAGCCCAGGTATGTGTCTTTGTCAGGGGTATCATCATCTATCTTCTTGATCATCCTCCACTGAAGCAGATTCTCTTAGCTGAACCTGGAGCAGCAGTCTCGCTGGCTGTTTACCCTTGCAGCAGCAAGGCAGCCCTGTCCACTGCTGATTTGCGTAGGTGTCAGAGATCCCATGCTTGTACCACTGCACCGACTGCTCCATCTCCTCTCCCTCAATTTTATAATTAGGTTTGAGTTCTTTTTTATCGGAGAGCTGACTTTAGGTTTTGCTGATTTTTTTTTTCCTATTGTTTGTTAGGGCTTCATTGGAATTTTCCATTTCCCTTTTAACTTTCTAACATAAGCATATATAGTTATAAATTTCACTTTAAGCACACCTTTTGGTACTTTCTCCACATTTTTTTTCTTTTGTGTGCCACGCAAGTGATCTACCACCAAACTGTTATCTCCAACCTTTCTTTACAGTGTTTTTAAAGTGTGTGTGTGTGTGTGTGTGTGTGTGTGTGTGTGTGTGTGTGTGGTGTAGACATGTAATACGGATGTGATTGGAGGCCAGAATCGGGTGTAGGTTACCTTCTTTAGTCACACTCTACCTTTTTTTTGAGACTGTCTTACTAGCTATCTGTACTACAGCTCACTATATAGACAAGACTGGCCTTGAACTCAAGAGATCCATCTGCTTCTGACTCCCAATGCTGGCATTAAAGGCCTGTGCCACTGCATCCAGGTTGTTCTGGTTTTTTTTTTTTTTTTTGAGACAGTCTTTCTATGTAATCCTGGCACTGGCTTGGAGCTCAGAGAGATCTACCTGCCTCACCAAATCCACCTTTCCCCTAATGTTTTAAGACAAAATGATTTCTATCTGTGCTGGCCGGCCAGTAAGCTCCAGAGTTCCCAGACATTGACAGCCACACCCAGCGTGAACAGTAGTGCCAGTTGTAATGACATAGTCAGTTCCCTAGCCTGCCTCCTCTTCTTTTCCCCATCTGTTAACTATTTAGAAGAAATTTAGAATCATCCTGGGGGTGGAGGGTGCCTGTTGATAGTTTTTAGTTTGCTTCCACTGGAGTCAGAAACTATACTCTTAAGATTTTCAGGGCACTGACCTTTAAAACATGTTAATCTACCATATGGTGGGTCTTCATTGATCCATATGTACTTGACAATAAAGTTGATGTCATTGGTTAAGTGGAAATCAGCATAGTTGGTGGTATTATTCAGATTTGTGTCCTCTCTGGTGTTTTGGCTTGAGTTATCTATTGGCTGAGAGGGATCTTAAGATTTCCAACTGTGCTGGTTTTGCATTTCTCTTTAGTAATACCAATTTTCTTTGCATGAATTTTAAAAGTATATGCTGTTAAGATGAAATTACTGATTTTTGTTTAAACAATGAGGAAGCCTTTATTCAAACTCAGCAGTCAATTGTGATGAGTGTCAAGATTATTACGGTAGGAGAGAGAGCTTGGGCTCACGTATGAGTGAAAGTCTAAGTGGGGATTATAGCTAACATGAGGAGGAGGAGGAAGTTAGGAGATGGAGAATAACAACACAGGAGGAGACATGAGTGAGGGAAAATTATTAACCTATTGCTTGGCTGCCATGCCCAGCCGAGATGGAAGTGGGGGGTTTGGGGGGTTATTGTAAAGAGGACTCTGGGGTTCCTGGATAAAGTTGGACCACCTTAGTTGGTGATTAGTCATACACATTTTGAGTTATTACAACTTTTTGACATTTGAATATTTAAGAGTGCAGAAGTCTTTATCAATGTATATATTATAAATATTGGTATAGTTGGATCTGGGTAGGTTGTTCAGTTGTCTTCTGTGTGATTCCCGCCCATACCACTCCTTTTGCTTACGTTAGCAGCAATACTTGAAGTGGCCCAGGGACCTTCTGAGGCAGCCTATTAAAGGTTCAGACAGTCACTAAGGATACTGTGGACTTGCCTTCTAATTTCTTAAATCTCAAACAGAGGAAGTTTTTAAAAATACAAAGAAGTAGTCTCTACCGGTTTTAAGGATATAATTTGTTACTGTTATTTTCTATGTGTATGCACGCGTGAGTACACAGGCATGCACATGCATATAGCAAGCATTTTATTAGCTGAGCCATCTCTCTGTCCTCTTGGACTTCTTTTAGTATACATTTCATTTGCTTTAGTTTCTGATCTCTCCATTAGAAGTGGTTGTCTTAAGCATGTACATAATACATTTCAGACACATTTATGCCTGCACTGTGCTCTCCCCATCACCACACCAGGTCCTGTTCCCACCAAGCTTCATGACTTTTGCTGGCCCTTTTATTTGATTGGGGTTGCTTGCTGAGAGCTGTTAAAATAGTTTTCTTTCCTAATTATCCCTTCAAAGCCTGCTACCAAAGAAAATTGACCAATGAAAGATAATACTGAATGTGGAAGTTTTTAGGAAATTGTAAAATAGCACCTTTATAGTTCCTAGTTAATGAGTTTTTACCTCCCCAGCTTGATAGTAAATATTCCGTTCTAGTGTTTTTACCTTCATCATGAATCTTGAGTGACAGTGGTTTCTTGGTGAATGTTCAATCCACCAAGCATGCCCACTGTGTGCTAGCGTCTCGGCAGGACTGGAGGAAGGGCTTCTATCCAGGTGGAGGGGTTTGAATAGCAGGAGTAATAGAAACATTACCAGTATAAAACAGAAGCTGTGCAGAGTGTTTTTTGAGCACATAATAGGTCTAGAAGTTTTCATTATGTTTTTAAATTTTAGATGGGGAATTAAAAGGAACTACAACAATAACAAGAAAGGTCAAAGTTGGCAAGGTAACAATGATTGGACCTTTCCTTCTAGGTAAATCCTGTTGGGAGCAGACCTTGATGATTAGAGCTGTATGTGTGTTTGAAGGGTTAGTGTGCAGAATGGAAACCATCTTCAGTGTCTTGTTACTCTGCTGGAAATCAATGGGGAAAAATTGGAAACCAACCACAAGGAAACTGCATCAGTCACTTCCTCTTCGTGCTTATTTATGTGTCGTTTATGATAGACGTGTCCATAGTTATATTGACAGTTACAGGACAAGATTAATATTTCTATTTTTTGTTTTGTGTTTATCTAGATGTTAAGAGAATATGCTTCTTTCTGTTGCAGTCTTGGTCCTTTAGTGAGTAAAGTGAAAGAGTACCAAGTTGAGACGATTGTAGACACCCTCTGTACAAACATGCTTTCTGACAAGGAGCAGCTTCGAGATATTTCCAGTATTGGCCTTAAAACAGTAATTGGAGAACTCCCTCCAGCTTCCAGTGGTAAGCAAGAATGGTTCTTCTTGTTTCCTTTCCATATGGAGATGCATCCCCCCATATTCCAAGGCGCAGAGAGGTGATTCAAAGCCTAATTTTTCTTCAACGTTAAATGTAACTTTGGACCCTGTGTCAGTTCTGAAGGGTATTGATGTTGGTGCAGGGTATTCATCATGTTGCAGTCTACAGCTGCAGCTGAGAGTTACTCTGTGTAGCCTCTACGGTGGGGGAGAAGATAAGCAGATGCCAGATTCTGATTAGTTTTTAATTCCGGGTTTGATTTAATTTTTTATCAAAGCTCATTGTGTAAAATTCTAAAGCTAAGACATAGCTAATGAAACAGTTCATTTTACTAGTAGCTTTAATTAAGTTTGAGCCCTTTTCAGTTACTTGATAATTTAATAATTAATGAATTTGATAATTAGCTTTTGACCTCTGCTAGAATTATCTAGGTAATGTGAATCTGAGATTGGACTTGACTGCTGTGCTGGTATCTAAATTGGAAGTCTGAAAATTATTGTCCTAACTGCAAATGGAGGAAATTTTCATATCCCTACTTTGTGGGAAGATTTTAAATTGGTAATATCATGTGAGCATTGTTTTCACTCATTAATAAAAACTAATAAGTCACTATCTTATTATTACGATCAGGTCTGTGTCTGTTGCTTCTTAGTCCTCACACCACACAGTTGAAATGTAAAATATACAGAGATTGAATCACCACCCAGAGTTTTGACTTCCTAGTTTGTTAAAGATTCAAACAGTGTGGAGGGTGCTCTGAATGAACGTGACTCAGTGATTAATAAAGCATGCCTGCCATGTATGAGGCCCTGGGTTTCATCCCTAGCGCCACAAGAAGAAAAACAGTTTTCCCATCTGACACTGGCGCTGGTTGTGCCTGAGCACACCCGAGCACACCCGAGCACACCCGAGCACACCTGAGCACACCCGAGCACACCCGAGCACACCCGAACACACCCGAGCATGCCTGAGCATGCCTGAGCATGCCTGTGCTGCTTGACTCTCCCTGTCTTCGTTTTCCCTCATGCAAGATGCTCTCATTTGACATTAACAATGTCTTTTTAACTGTGGAGATTCTAACTTTCACAGTGAGTTACGTCTTCTCCTTTTCCTGGCATTTGTAAAACATGACCTACTTTAAATGGAGGGGGTGCAGCGTGTATACACACAGCATCTCCCCCTGTGGTCAAGTGACTGATTAAACACCTGCTGTTTTTCTTGTAAAGCAACTGTTGAAGTATTGGGGTGCAAACTCAACAGAACTTAGAGGCTGTTGCTAGAGAGGACTGAGGAACAGAGAAATTGTGATGCTTTCCATCTAGAGATTTGTTTGCCATAAACTACAGGCTCCATGGCCAGCCTTCATTTAGAAGTTAGTTGCCTAGCAAGATCTGAAAAGTGGTATTTTTCACATTCCTGTAACCCTTTTGCAGCTATTAACTTCTGATTCTTGGTCAGGTCTAATAAGGTATTTTTAACTTTTTCTTAGCAAATATCTCTTAAGTACTTTTGAATTTTAGTCTGTTGACTATTGGTAGCTAGTGCAGATATGGACTTAACACACCTGCAATTTTTATTTACTTTTGCAGGCTCTGCATTAGCTGCTAATGTATGTAAAAAGATTACTGGACGCCTTACCAGTGCAATAGCAAAGCAGGAAGATGTTTCTGTTCAGCTAGAAGCTTTAGATATTATGGCTGATATGTTGAGCAGGTAAGTGTGTCCACTGTACATTTGTCATAATGTATTACGAATATGCTTGTCACTGAAATCTTTCTCTAGTTAGTATAGTAGAGCGTGGCCTAGGTTTCCGAGGTTGGGTAAAGGAAACGTAAGATACACTTAGACATCACGGGTGTGCTGTGATTGGGTGGTTTTTAGCGGTTCCTGTTTATTATTGTTGTTCTGTCCATTCATCTGCTTGTGTGAGGAAATGCTTTACCAGAAGTCACAAGTGTGCAGCTAACAATCTCCAGCCTTTAGCAGCCATGTTTCTACTGCATGTCTGAGGGTGGGGAGCTTGGGTTTTATTCACTGACTGCTTTCCTACTTTCTTTGGCGGTGGCAGCTGGCTGAGAAATAGATTTGCGCTACTCCTGAGGAAGTGAATCTTTCAGGGTGCTCCAGTTTCAGTGTATTCTTGTTTCTAGTAATGATTAAAGCTCCCTTACTTGTGGGTATTATTTGTAGTTAGTTTTGTTTAGTTTAGAAATACTTGGGTGTTTGACACAGAAAAATGTGTGTACATTAACTATCTGCAGTGAGGGGTTCGCATTACCCTGACACACAGGACAGGGCACAGTTCTTAGACTTTTACTCTAGGAGATGAGAATGGAAACAGCTGAAAAGCCAAGCCCTGCCAAGAGTGGGACTGTCAGCGAAGCTTTTGTGGCAGTAGTGGAGTTTAAAGACAAGGCGGCACTCGGTTAGCTGCATGTGCTGAGACATGGAGTGCACGCGTGCGAGAGGACTGAAGCAGAGGCTCTGTGAGCTCATTGGCCACGACATGAGTGAACACAAAGAAGTCCTTTGAACTGGGGTCTGCTGGGGTGAGCTTCAGGTGTGTGAAGGTGTGTTTAACTGATGAGCAGTGACACCCACATGTGATTCTCTTACCGCACAGTTGGCATAAGATGCTATGAAATCTGTTGCCTGATTTAGCTGTGCGTGTTGAGGTGATTGGGAAAGGCAATTTTGGGAACAAGTGAACAATAAAATTGGGTATGAGATGGACAGAGAAAGAACAAGAGAGAAGGAGGTGAAGAGATGCCAGGCTTTTGGTGGTGTAGGCGCTCAGAAACAAGACTCTAGGTAGAAGACATTGAAGTCTTAGAAAGAGGAAAACAAGATCATTGCGCGTTTTGTTTTATTTGGTGTTTTGCCAGACATTTGGTTAATGAGCCTGAAATAGGTGATAGGGCTTCACTTCTAGGAGTTATTTGGGGAAACACATCTCAGATCTAGATACATTTAGCTTAGGATTTTAAGTTGCATTGGAAGGAATAGTGGGAGTTCAGCTTTCATTGTGAGTTCCCATTTGTCTCCCCGGTTTGTTCAGAGTTTAGACATACTTATTACTAGTGCTCTGTCATGTTGAATTTATGTTTTTGTTTCTTTGTTTCCCTTTTTCTTAAGGCAAGGAGGACTGCTTGTTAATTTCCATCCTTCAATTCTGACCTGTCTACTTCCCCAGCTGACTAGCCCTAGACTTGCAGTCAGGAAAAGAACAATTATTGCTCTTGGCCACCTAGTTATGAGCTGCGGAAACATAGTTTTTGTAGACCTTATTGAACATCTGTTGTCAGAGTTGTCCAAAAATGACTCCATGTCAACAACAAGGACCTACATACAGTGTATTGCTGCTATTAGTAGGCAAGCTGGCCATAGAATAGGTAAGACATTTCAGAGTTATCTCTCTATTTCAACTCTGTGTGAATTTGTGGATGTGCGTGTGTGCCCATGTGTGCGCGCGCGCATGTGCGTGTAACCCATCATGTATGTGGAGATAAGAGGGGAACTCTGGAGGCATATTTATTTCTTCACCTGTACAGGGGTTTCAGTATTCAGGCCTCCAGGCTTCTGCAGGCTCCTGTGCCCTCTGAGCCCATCACTGGCTGGCCCCCTAAAATTGTTTACACAATTTTTTTTTAAAGTGTATAGATTTAAGAGGCAATATGTTTTCCCTAGGTGAATACCTTGAAAAGATAATTCCTTTGGTGGTAAAATTTTGTAATGTAGATGATGATGAATTAAGAGAATACTGCATTCAAGCTTTTGAATCATTTGTGAGAAGGTAAGTTTTTAAGATCTATTTATTTAATTTCCCCCTGAAGAGCAGCATAGTCACTAAGATGAAGTAAAGAGAGAGCAGAGGGCTTCACATACTTGTTTTTCCATTGAATAGTGATTGGTTGCTGAGAGGATGTTAAGGAAACACCACCTTACTGTTATAAACTCTGGTAGACTCATCTACTTTGAAAACATTTAGTATTGTTAGAACTTAAAACAGTCATACTTTTTTTTGTTTACTTTTGTCTCTAAGAAGAAAGAAATGCCAGAGTAATTTGCCTATATAGTGATTCCTAATTTGGAAGCTTGACTCTGATTTTCTTTACATCTTAATAAAAATTGTGTGAAACCAGTATCAACTAAATATTTGTCTGTGACTAATGTCATTTGTTTGGATGGTACCTTGATCCTAACTAATTTTAGCCTGGTCTTTGCCCTTTTACATCATGGTTTAGAGGAGCATCTTTATATCCAAACTATTTTAAAATATTTTTAAATATTTTTGCTATGTGTATGTCTCCATCATGGGTACTCATAGAAGTCAGCAGAAAGCATCCAATCCCCTGGAACTGGAATTGAAGGCAGCTGTGAACCTCCATGTGGATGCTGGGGCATTAAGCCCAGGTCCCCTGCAAGGACAGCCAGTGCTTCTAACCACTAAGGTGTCCCCCAGCCTCCATGCCACATTTTGAAAATTGGAAATGTTGAAATTCATTTCTGTCAAGTTTACGAAGAACTAAAAAATTGTCCCTTTAATTTTGACTCTGTTGGCATAGCTGCATTTTTATTGATTCTTAGCATACAGAGAGAAGAGCATGCTAAATGAATGTTCACTAATAATTTTACTACTCCCGTTTGAACAATATAGTTAAAATGTGTATATGGTACATGTGTGGGGGTGTATATCCTAAAATTAAATATATTTTGAAAGATAAATCTTTTCAAATATGAAGCTCATGGGACAAAAATTTAAGTGGTCAGACCTCACTTTGCTGTTATTGCTAACACCTGAGGCAGGGAGGAGAGGACTGTTTTCCTTCCAGTGTGCTTTTAAAGCAGTTTTTATCTTTATATTTAGATGCCCTAAGGAAGTTTATCCTCATGTTTCTACCATTATAAACATTTGTCTAAAATACCTTACCTATGATCCAAATTACAACTATGATGATGAAGATGAAGATGAGAATGCTATGGATGCTGATGGCGGAGATGACGATGACCAAGGTATCCAGTGGTGCACACGGAAGCTGGCTGCTGGGGTGCTCAAGCTTAGAGTCTTAGGCATGGTGGTGGACAACCATTCCACTCTACATTTTTTATAAAATGTTTTGTTTTTTTTTTTAATTAATCTAAATATACATATTCAGAGTAGTTTGGTTGGTATTAAAAAATCCTCCATATTATTTGGGTCACTGTTAAATGTTGATGAACACTGAGCGTGTCCGTGGCTTTATGTGGTACAGTCAGGCTGACTGTGGGCATAGACAGCTACTGCTGTTTGGTTTGGAGAATAGTGATATATGGAAATGGGTAGATACCAAGTGTATGGGGTTGATGGGTCCTGTTATTCTTATGAAACTTTTTAATTTGATTGTGTAAATATATGCAATAACTTTAAAATAACTTACAGAATCTATAATTAAACTCATCTTAAAAAAGCACACAGACACACCCACCTCAATCTATTCCTCCAGCAAGTACTTCCCATCCCCTCTACAATAGACCTCCACACACACTTGCTCGCCATTAAGTTCATTCCTTACCCTCTGTCTTGAGTGCAGTCCAGTCATGGACAGGGCTGCAAAGGCTGCAGTTGTTAAGCTTTCACTGCCTTATCACCACCTCTGCCGTCTGTCTGCTTTCTATTCTAGTTCTTAGTAACCTCTAACCCCTAAACAGATGTGCCTGAGTCCTTGTGCTTACCCATAGTGCTTCATTTTCTTTGGACATCATCTCACTATGTAAGCTGAATTGTTCAATTAGTTTGGTATTCTGTTGTTAAATGGTGAGCATTTTCTAATGAAGGACAGATGTCCGGATTGATAAAAGTTGAAAAAATGTTTTTGTTCCAGTAGCACAAAAGGTTCAATGAAAAGCTATGTATGAAGCCAGTGACAAGATTCTTTCTTCTCACAGAAAACTAATCATAACTATTCTTTTTACTAGACCTATAACCAACCATATTGGTTTTGTAGCTTTCTTATAAATGCTCATTGGTTTTTCTCCTGCTGAGTCTTGACTTTGGTTCAAAGCCTGAGGAATTTGAGTTTAAACAGATTCAATGAGACATTTGTAAGCAAGCCACAGTTCATTAACTGTGTAACAAGACAGAGCTTAGCTAATTAAAACAGTCATGGCTGTAGCAAGTTCTGTGTCTTTTTACATTCTCCTCTTTAAAACACCTATTGCCATAGATGCTAAGCTGTTTTAAGTAAGTGTCTTAGTTAAGAACACTAGCTCACTGTGTGTGCTGAATTATGTACTCTGTATACCATTAATAGCCTGTTCCACATTGAAACTTCCCTTTAGGGAGTGACGATGAATACAGTGATGACGATGACATGAGTTGGAAAGTGAGGCGTGCGGCTGCCAAGTGCCTGGATGCCGTAGTTAGCACACGGCATGAGATGCTCCCGGAATTCTACAAGACCGTCTCTCCTGCACTGATATCCAGATTTAAAGAGCGCGAAGAGAATGTAAAGGCAGATGTTTTTCATGCATACCTTTCTCTTTTGAAGCAAACTCGTCCAGTACAAAGTTGGCTGTGCGACCCTGATGCAATGGAGCAAGGAGAAACACCCTTAACAATGCTTCAGAGTCAGGTCAGTGTATGCATGTGCTCGAAAGCCACCAACAGTAGTGTTGTATGAGTTGTTCTTAAGGAAAGAAAACATGAGTGCCGGGTCATTTAGGGAAACTCCCCAAGTTAATGGGTTCTCGTATTACTTGTTAACCATTGATTGTTGTGAACCACCATTACTTATAACCAAAGGATGGTATAAAAGTGGATGGATGGATGGATGGATGGATGGATGGATGGATGGACAGATGGATGAACATAGAAGCACTGAAAATTCTGAGAATTCTTGTCTATTTCTTAGATCATTTTTATTTGTGAGATTTATCCTGTGTTAGAGAAAAAGTGTTTCATTTCATTCTACATTTTCATTGCTTGATTAGCATTTGGGGGGGGGTCTCTGTTTATAGCCTTGTATCTATGACTTGTTAGTAAAGATTACAGTTTTGCTAAAGATTAGAACGTTTAGATTAGATATCTGAATTTTATCCCCACTGCTTATACCTTTGAGTAATGGTGTCATCTATTGCAATAGCAAACTAAAAAAAGGAAAAAAAAATGCCCAGTTTGCTGGGTTCCCCCCCACACACACAATTTTCTCTCTACTGTTTTTTTCTATTTATAAATTATTTGCTTAAAGTTTTAGTTGGAAATTATTTTATTTAGTGGAAACTTGTGCTTGTCAGGAAGCTTTCTACAGTTTCTCAAAGCTGTCGAGCAAATAGAGCTAGAAATGAGTATGTACAGTGTGTGCAGTAGACTTAAACTTGCTTCCTACACTGGTGCCTGTCTGAGCTGAGTTGGAAGTGAGACAGAAAGAAGATTGTTGCGCTCCTTTCCTGTGGGTTGTTACAGTGTGTGAAGGACGGACCTTTGGGTCAGCTAGCTAATGACTATTATAATTGCAGGTTCCCAACATTGTTAAAGCCCTACATAAACAGATGAAAGAAAAAAGTGTAAAGACCCGACAGTGTTGTTTTAACATGTTAACTGAACTGGTAAATGTGTTGCCTGGGGCACTAACCCAACACATTCCTGTACTTGTACCAGGTACGTCTTTGGGTACTTACTAAGCACTTCTTGTTTTTAGCATTTAAGTAAACTTGAATAAATGTTTCACTTACAAGAGAAGTTTGATAATTTGTACCTACAAATTTTTAATCTGACCATTTTGAACACATGAAGTTAGATCCTTATAAGAAATGGGACTTAATATTTTCTATAGGTTTTTATGCTTCTCCCATGTTAGAAATTATATAATGCAGATGGAGATTCTAACAGTCTCGGAAGGGTGGCCTTTGAGTTTTTTGGAAAATTGCGTAGAAATGATGGGATGTTTTGTTGGCTTTCAGGAATCATTTTCTCACTCAATGATAAGTCCAGCTCATCGAATCTGAAGATTGATGCATTGTCCTGTCTGTATGTGATCCTCTGTAACCACTCTCCGCAAGTTTTCCACCCGCATGTTCAGGCTTTGGTCCCTCCAGTGGTGGCTTGTGTTGGTGACCCATTTTACAAGATCACATCAGAAGCCCTTCTTGTCACTCAGCAGCTTGTCAAAGTGATCCGTCCTCTGGACCAACCCTCCTCCTTCGATGCAACGCCTTACATCAAAGATCTCTTCACTTGTACAATTAAGCGCTTAAAAGCAGCTGACATTGATCAGGAAGTCAAGGAGAGGGCTATTTCCTGTATGGGACAGATTATTTGCAATCTTGGAGACAATTTGGGCCCTGACTTATCAAATACACTTCAGATTTTCTTGGAGAGACTCAAGAATGAAATCACCCGGCTAACGACAGTGAAAGCACTGACCCTGATTGCTGGGTCACCTTTGAAGATAGATCTGAGGCCTGTGCTGGGAGAGGGAGTCCCTATCCTTGCTTCATTTCTCAGGAAAAATCAGAGAGCTTTGAAACTGGGGACCCTCTCTGCCCTAGATATTCTCATTAAAAACTATAGTGACAGTTTGACGGCCGCCATGATTGATGCAGTTCTGGATGAGCTCCCTCCTCTTATCAGCGAAAGTGATATGCACGTGTCCCAGATGGCTATCAGCTTCCTTACTACCCTGGCAAAAGTATATCCCTCCTCCCTTTCAAAGATAAGCGGATCTATTCTCAATGAACTGATTGGACTTGTAAGGTCACCTCTGCTGCAGGGAGGAGCTCTTAGTGCCATGCTAGACTTCTTCCAAGCTTTGGTTGTCACTGGAACAAACAATCTAGGATACATGGATTTGCTGCGCATGCTAACGGGTCCAGTTTACTCTCAGAGCACAGCTCTTACTCATAAGCAGTCTTACTATTCCATTGCCAAATGTGTAGCTGCCCTTACTCGAGCATGCCCTAAAGAGGGACCGGCTGTAGTAGGTCAGTTTATTCAAGATGTCAAGAACTCCAGGTCTACAGATTCCATTCGTCTCTTAGCGCTCCTTTCTCTAGGAGAAGTTGGACACCATATTGACTTAAGTGGGCAGTTGGAGCTAAAATCTGTAATATTAGAGGCTTTCTCCTCTCCTAGTGAAGAAGTTAAATCAGCTGCATCCTATGCGTTAGGCAGCATCAGTGTAGGCAACCTCCCTGAGTATCTGCCATTTGTACTACAAGAAATAACCAGTCAGCCCAAAAGGCAGTACCTGCTGCTGCATTCCCTGAAGGAAATCATTAGCTCTGCGTCAGTGGTCGGCCTTAAGCCGTATGTCGAGAACATCTGGGCCTTGCTGCTAAAGCACTGTGAGTGCGCGGAGGAGGGCACCAGAAACGTCGTCGCCGAGTGTCTAGGGAAGCTCACTCTTATTGATCCTGAAACTCTCCTCCCGAGGCTTAAAGGGTATTTGATATCAGGTGAGTATCAAGAGTTTCTCATAAGTTTGACAGTTCGTTGCCTAGAAAGATGATGCCTAATGAGGAACTACTGTCTGCTTTAAAAAAAAAAAAAAAAAAAAGCCATGTTTAAAGCCCTGTATGTGATGAGAAAGCCCTGACTGGCGAGCGTTATGATATGAGTCTTAGTCAGAGGTGCTTTGTTCCTCAGAAGGATGACGTCTAATTGGGTAATGTTTAAATACGTGTGATCTAGTTCTCCATACTGACTGCATTTTAATGTTTGAATTAAAATGTAGAAAAAACAACTCTTGAATTTAGTATGAAAACCTCGGAATACTTTTTGTATTAAATTTGCAGAAATTACTGAGCTTAAAGGCAAATAAATGAGAAAAGATTTTTGGTTTGTCAGTGTTTGCCCAGTTAGAATAGGTAATAATTCATAAAAGGGTTAGTAGTGTTTAATTAAAATTTTTCTTGATCATTATACACTTAACCAGCTCTGTTTGTGAGGGTTAGGTCCTCTATTGCCACTTCCCTGGGTCACCTCCTTTGTAGAGGACAGTTTTTTTTAAAAAAAAAGTCTAGTAAGCTTTTTTTTGTTTTGGTTTTTTGTTTGTTTGTTTTGGGTTTTTTTGTTTGTTTTTTAAGTATCCTGAGAGTTAGAAGACAGCTTTTGGGGACAGTGATATGATAGTTTTACAGTGTTGAAGACAGTGGTGGTTCTGTGACAGTTTTAGAATGTCATTCATGGACATTGAGTGAGCGCATACCGATGGACTTTCCATTGTTGTGTTTCTATTAGGGTCATCCTATGCCAGAAGCTCAGTGGTTACAGCTGTGAAGTTCACTATTTCTGACCACCCTCAGCCCATTGATCCACTGCTCAAGAACTGCATAGGTGAGTGGCCGCTTACAGACGCTTACTGCCTAGCTACTCTGGAAACGTGCAGAGCTTTATCACGTGACAACTAAGGCTGTCACTGAACATTTTTGTAACTGGGGAAGTAACACATACACGAGATAATTCTTTCATTATAAAGGTATGTATAATGTATGGTTTTCTAAGTTGAGCAAATTATATTTATATAGGCTCTCTTTATCAGCAAGTACTACCAGATTTTGTTCATCACTGAAGTATGTAAATATGTCAGCATATCCCAACAGTCAGTGTAGTTGATAATCATATTTGGTCATTTTTTTTAATCACTTTATATCCCACTCAATGTCCCACCCCCCTTCCTGGTCACCTACATTTGGTAATGTCTTAATGAATCAAGCAAATGGATGTTAAACTCTGACTAGTCAGAACCTTTCTCCCAGTATAAATGAGTTTTACTTGAATCTCAGTTTTTAATGCTTGTCTTGTTGGGTTGTGGTTTCCTCGTCACACTCCCATGCGCTTACAGAGCGTTGTCAGGTCCTGCCCTGTCTGTTCTCTGCCTTATTGCTGCTTAGAGTGACTACCAGTGAAGAGTGCACACGTTCAACACCAGTAGTTAATTTCCATGCTGTTGAAATAGTTTTTGGCTCATTTAATCTTGTGTCTGGCTTTTCTTTGACCTCCATTTTTATTTTCTTGGAATAGCAGCGATACCCACAATAATTCAGTTTAGAGAAAACACTTGGTGAATTGCACTTTAAGCATGGCATGAGTGTGTTGTTTCTCTTACAATTTTTCAGGTGATTTTCTAAAAACGTTGGAAGACCCAGATTTGAATGTAAGAAGAGTGGCCTTGGTCACATTCAATTCTGCAGCCCATAACAAGCCGTCACTGATACGGGACCTTCTGGATTCTGTTCTTCCACATCTTTACAATGAGACAAAAGTTAGGAAGGAACTTATAAGAGAGGTGAGTGCACTAGATCGCATCAATCCCCTGCACCTACCTTTGCATCGCCACACGCTTGCATGTCCTTTCTTGTTTACAGGTAGAGATGGGCCCGTTTAAGCACACGGTTGATGACGGCCTGGACATTAGAAAGGCAGCTTTTGAGTGTATGTACACACTTCTAGACAGCTGTCTTGACAGACTGGATATCTTTGAATTTCTAAATCATGTGGAAGATGGTTTGAAGGACCATTATGATATTAAGGTAGGATGTTTGTGAATGTCTCTGTACAATGACTTAGTAGACTTTGATGAAACAACTTTTATGCTTGCTTGCAATTTACTTAGCTATGTAAGTAAGAAATTAATACATTTACCAATATCTTACAAACTCTATGTGCAGAGGCAGTAGAAGACAATTTAATAAGAGAAAGTCAAACCCTGTTTTTACCTAAGAAGGAAGGGAAGTGGACCCCGAATGTTTAAGAAATTCATTTCCAGTCTTCTTAATAATGTCTACCCATAGTTTTTGGCTCAGAATCAGACATATTCTAATGCTGAAAGTGCAGATCTCTGACCTTACAGAGCTGTCCTGATGAGTAGCCACCAGTCTTCTTACTTTCCCTTCAGTGTCCTGAGGTCTTGGGTTGTATCTCAGCCTAGGCTGAGTGTTAACCTTTGTTACCTTTTTACTTCAGTACAAGACAAGCTGTGGTAATAGCAGGAGTTATGTTGGAGGCTGACCTGGCGCCCTCCCCCTCAGATAACCTGCACGCTGCAGAGGCCTTGGAACAGAGAGTCATGTTGCCTCTTAGGTTTAGAGCGTGTGGTTGGCTTCTGTGCCTTGTTTTTCCTGTTTGTTCTGTTGAACCGTTTCTGTTGTTGCAAATATGTCAGTAAGTGAGAGACTTGAGAAGTAAATGAGCTCCATCCTTTCATGCTACTCTTTAATGGGGCCTGGGGCCTGGCGGTGCAGCTCTACACAGTTAGAGGCCAAGGGGAGAGAATGTCTTAAAACAGGTTTTGGGTTTTGTATGAATTTGAATAATGATAATCATATGCCCTCCCAAAGCCTGGGAAGAAAGAAATCTCTGTAAAGTTTTCCTTCTGGTTCACATTTCTAATTTTGTTAAGTTTTAGTGAGATTTGCTCATTAGCTTTTTCAGAAATTGTGAGTTTCCTGCCTTCTCCCCAAGGGTAAAATGACATTCTCTAATGAATGGGACCACGGAATGGGTTATTTTAAATGCTTCCCACTCGGGTGTTTGTGATGTGCAGTCAGACCTGAGGAAGAAACAGTTCCTAGTTATGTATGGTAGGCCCCATATGGAAGCTGAAGTTTCCTTAGCATTCACCTCAGGTTTGCAGTGGCAGATTAAATGAAAGTGGTGCTCTTTTTTTTTTTCGGAGCTGGGGACCGAACCCAGGGCCTTGCGCTTCCTAGGCAAGCGCTCTACCACTGAGCTAAATCCCCAACCCTGAAGGTGGTGCTCTTAACAGGCATACTGATCGTTTTAGCATTCAAGAGAAGCGTGTCAGAATGCGAGGTTTCTTTGTCATTAGAAAACAGTGTGTGTTTTTCTATTCCTAATAGATGCTAACATTTTTAATGTTGGTGAGACTATCTACCCTTTGTCCAAGTGCAGTACTACAGAGGTTGGACCGGCTTGTTGAGCCACTACGAGCTACGTGTACAACTAAGGTAATTATTTGTTGCTAGACATCAATTTAGTCTACATTTGGCATAAGAATTACAGGGTGTGAAAATGGACTCTTGTTATTTTAGATAAAATGTTAATATATCTATGACTGAATTTTTAAAAATTTTAATTAATATGCACATTTTATAGGGGTGTGGTGATGGCAGAATCTTGCTCTTTAAATAGGCTGACTTTGAATTCTCCCCTTGCTTGTCTCAGCCTCCCAAATGCTGAGATTAGGGACATGCCACCGTGTCTACCAAATGGGATGTGTTTTGTTTCATTAAATTAATTTAAATATAAATAAGGAAAAGGGGGAACAGTAGTGGCACTCACCCTTAATCCCAGGCTCTTGAGGCAGAGGCAAGTAATCTCTGAGTTCACAGTCCTGCTCTGCAGAGAGAGAGACAGGTTTCTCTGTCCTGGAAAAAAAACACAACAAAACCAAAAAACCAACTAAACAAACAAGCAACAGACAAGAAAAGATGAAAACTTCCTTCGTCTGGTACTTTATGAACTCCACTAGCTTATTCTTTTCTCTGACATTTCAGACTTAATTATATTAGTATCTTCCCTTTCCGGTGCTTTGAGAGACATTGGGGTTTATCCAAAGGTCTGGTACCATTCAGAAGTGCATCTTAAAGTCTTGGGTTGTCTTTGTTGGGAAATTCTTACTGCTTCAATCCCATCCTGTTTTAGTTTACTTTCTATAGCTGTGCTAAAGAGCATGACCAAAAGCAACTGGGGAGTGGGGGGTGGGGGGTAGTGGGGGGAGGGTTTATTTCATGTTATTGCTTACAGACCATTGTGAAGGGAATTTAGGACAGGACCTCTCAAGGCGGGAGCTGATGGAAAGGCCATGGAAGAATGCCGCTTACTGACTTTCTTAGATACTCTAGTACGCCTGCCCAGGGATAGCACCACCTATAGTGGGCTGGGCCCTTCTACACTATTCATCAGTTAGGAAAGTACGCCCACACCCACACCCACGGGCTCACCTGCAGTGCTCAGTTGAGGTCCTTACAGGGCTCCAGCTTGTAGCAGGCTGACCAAAAAACTAACCACCATGATTCTTTACATTCTTAGTTCAGTTTTACAGATCAGATATATGTAGAATTTATTTAGTTCTTATAATTGTCTATTTGTTTTGAGTATATATTTATAGTATTGCTTAATGGCCTTTTTGGATTTTATTGCTATCATAATATTCATTCCATCTCAAATCTGATTAACTTTTCTCCTCCCTTTCTCTTGGAAAGAAAGTGGTTTGTCGTTAGTCTTACTACCTTTCAGCAGACCAAACCTTTCATTGTCTGGTGTCATTTTGATTTCTGTTTCACTGATTTCAGCTCTGACCTTTATTATTTTTACTTTCTGCCTTTTCGGTTTTGCTTGTTACTGTTTTTCTAAAATTTTTGGATATTTGGGGTAGGCTCTCACCTCTGGTATATACATGAGTTAGTGAAGCAGACAGTTTTTAAGGGAAGTTGTACAGATGACAATAAGTAATAAAGAGTATCATCAGGAAACCACAGCTGCCTTAAGATTGTCATCCCCCAGTCTCAGAACACAAAACAAACAAGAATGTGCTAGTAAAATGCCAGGAAAGGGAAATGTGACACTATTGATAGGGATGTAAATAAGTCCAACCACTTTGGAAGTTGATCTGGCTGATTTTCAGAAACAAAGTATCATGAACTGTCATGACTCCACACTCTGCTTCTACAGTGGAAATCCATGTGACCATGTTTACTGCACACCTATATGCATAGACACATAAGCGTGCATACAGATGAGATTAAGCTATTAAAACAAGTGCCAAGAGTAGACCTGGATGATTGTGGTGAGCAAAATAAGCCACACGCAGATAAACACGTATTTTCCTCCCAAGTATGAATTGAGGCCAAACAAACAAATCTCCAGAATAAAAAAACAGAAGACATGAAAATAAAAAGTAACTGACGTCTGTCATAATGTGGGTAAGATGAAGCCTTCATTCTTTCTGGGAGGATTCTGCTGACTCAATGAGGGAAATGGTTGAAATGAATTTTGGGAGATGGAAAATAACTTGAAAATAAAACAAGTTTAGATGTGCTTTAATCTATGTAATTATATAAATAAGGTGAGCATGGGAATAGCATTCGGTGTTCAGAGAAGGTAGAGTTGAGTACTTGGTTTCTTGGTAGGGCCAACTTGTTTCAACTAAGTAGGCCTGGATTGTCAGTCTTTATAACAGGCCTTGTGTGAAATAGTTTTTTCTCAGCTAGTGTCTTGAGGTTTGCTATATGGCCTGTACTTGAAGTGTAGTGTCCTTCAGGATCTGGGGGCCATGCCTTTACACTACTTACTAGGGATTTCTTTCTATCTGTATGCACTTTGCTCTGTTACTGCATGTGATCTGAGTCTGCTCTGTCTTGCAGGTGAAGGCGAACTCTGTAAAGCAGGAGTTTGAAAAGCAGGACGAGTTAAAGCGCTCGGCCATGAGGGCAGTAGCTGCACTGCTCACCATTCCAGAGGCAGAGAAGAGCCCTCTCATGAGTGAGTTCCAGTCACAGATCAGCTCCAACCCGGAGCTGGCAGCCATCTTTGAAAGTATCCAGAAAGATTCTTCGTCCACTAACTTGGAATCAATGGACACTAGTTAGACGTGTGTTCCACATGAGGACCATTACATTTGACCGCACAGTGCACTGAACCGACAAGTTGACCATAGACACGGGAGAGAAGTGTCTAGAGCTTCAGGATGTTCCACTTTTATTTTCATTCATGGGAAGTTTGTTCAGCTTTCTTCCATTGTTGTTTTTGTAGCTTTTACTTCAGAAATCTGTATTTCCATAATCCAGAGGTTGTAAGACCACTGATGGTTTTAGTGGTTAGGGCAACGTTTGAAATGGGAACTAAAGTTTGGATTTATGGAATGTGGAAATAGGGTCCAGTATCTGTTTGCCCTGTAATGTGTAGGATTAAAATGTTAAAACTTTATGACCATGGATTTCTTGGTTTTGTAAATTCTCTCATTTAAAATCAATTCTGCAACACAAGGACCATGTTTCTTTCCTTGTATAACCTCTTCTTTCAGTGACATAAAATGATTTTAACTGGCAGATAAAGAATATCCATTTAAGATATGCTATATTTCGGAGAGATTGGCATCGTCACAAAGATAATAAAGTACCACTTTATAAGGCTTAACAATATCCCCTTGTACACACTGATTTTGCATGACCAGGTTTACAAATATGTATTGTCTGTAATAGCATGTACAGATTCTGCACAATACACCATAAAATAAGCAGTAGTGCGATGTTTCAGATACTTCTGCGCACAAACGGTTACCTGCTGAGAGAGGAGTTAATGTGGGAACTGGTCTTCTAACTGCCAGTGTGGATTTACAGATGTTTTCGGCAAATCAAGTCACAGCAATTTGCAACTTTTTACTATTATAAATTATCTTACACATTTAAGTATTTGGTTTTCCTTGGTTCCACATTTTGAGTTCGTGTTTCCATCTAGCAGGTTTCAAAGCCCCAGACTGTTTTATTCCTGTTGGGAATCTGTCTGCATTTGTTACTGAAGGACAAAACCTCACCTGCACTTTCAGGTTCTGTTTTTAGGGAATTTCTGAAGTTGTCCATCATTCGTTTTTGTTAGCTAAAGCTTTCTTTGAGTTACACCCCCACCTCCCCAGCCCATCTCTTGGCGAGCTAACTTCCCTGTTGTCTTTGGTAAGTGTTGAGTGTTTGCTGGGTTAGCAAAGCTTTTGCAGGTGTTTCCATTATAGTCGAAGTTCCATCCAACATTCTGTGAGCTCGCTTCACACTAGGCCCCTTCATGTCTGTGGTGTTTTGCCAACAGGAAGAGCTATTCTGAAGTCAGAGCACATAGTTCTGTGTACATGTGGTGTACATGTATGGAGGGAGACAGGTATTAATGAGTGATCAGTTTCAAGTGCTCGGCTTAACCTGCACCGTTAGATGTAAAACTGCATTTAAACACTTGTCCGGCTCACAGACTTGGGTGTGGTAAGGTGGAATGCACAACTGTTCAGGTCAGAACAGACTGGCTCTTAGATGAACAGCTTGACGGTGAGTGTCCAGTGGTGCCAAGGACATTGATTGGTGCTGGTAAGGACTTTGATTATACGTTGGCTTATTATATGAAGTTGGTGCCATGGCAAAATATGTATGGCAGGTGATAATTTTATACCATAGTTTGCATAAAACTAATAGGAATTTATTTTAGTACATTGTGCACTTTGCGTTACTATGGTGTAGGTGTTGTGGATAAAGCTCAATCCGGGGTTGTGATGTGGTCTCACAGTGGGGTACAGTACAAGCTCTGGGCCTGAAAGGATTTTGATAATGTGTTTCGTGACTGTCTTAGTTAATTACCTAGAGTTAAACCCATAAACTTTCATCAGTTCCCCCCTACACCCATGGTTTGTTTTGAATTCAAGACAGGTTATGTTTTGTTTTTCTGAGTCTCGCAAGTCCACTCATTTTCCTATATCACTAAATTCTTGAATGGAGAAAATAGTGCTTTAATGGTAAAGTATCACATTACCTATACATACAGAGCCAAGGAATTAGACACCTCTATATACAGGCCATCTATACACAAGGAATTAGACACCTCTATACACAGGCCATCGGGGGGAAGAGCGCTCAAGGCCTCAGTGCTGAGTCACACTGATGCTGTGCTGATGTGGTCCAGATCTGGACTAGGAGCAGCAGACCACCACACACACTAGAAAGGTAGAGCTTCTGCCTGGCAGTTCTCCACCCAGGAGCGTCTTAAAGTCAGTGGTGTGAGGGAGTGAGCTGATTGATGGTGGCGGTTCTTGGGAATACATTGAGGTTACTTTAGAACTATATGGAGTTTTTAAAAAGCTTAATATGTGTTGAGTTTTGGGTTTAGACTGTCTTATAAACTTAGGCAGGAAGAAGTCTGACCTAAGAAGTTATTTATAAAGTTAGTAGGATTGAATGCGACTATTTTAAATTGTATATTTTATTAGTGATATCTAAAAGCTGCTCAACTGCTAGCAGTTAGAATTCGTAAAAGATTGGAATATGATGGCTTTGTTAAATGTTTGTATATTTACATAATTTAATCATAATTAAACAACCAAATGAGTCCTTTTTAGTCTTCACATTCCTTGGG
Organism: Rattus norvegicus; assembly: GCF_021556685.1. Taxonomy (NCBI): domain Eukaryota; kingdom Metazoa; phylum Chordata; class Mammalia; order Rodentia; family Muridae; genus Rattus; species Rattus norvegicus. The sequence goes on along the minus strand of NC_141540.1, from coordinate 64,387,095 downwards.
TAAACAGTAACATAGGGAAATAAACAATTCTATGGGATGTTTTGATATTTTTGTATCTAGCTCAGCCTCAAATGTGAAGCCATGATTGAAGTTCAGAATGTTGAAGTATAGAGAATCCTCAGCTGCTGAAGAATTTAATTTCATTGTTCCTATGCCTTCAGAGCCACACTAGGCACATGACGAAGTGAAGTGTATAGTAATGCTTTCTAATTGGAGCAATACTTTCTGCCCACAGTAAGGTCCAGTGCTACTGCCCAAGAAACTGAGGCAGGAGATCATGAGTTCAAGGCCAGCTTGAACTGCATAACAAGACCCTTTCCCAAATGGTGTGTTTGTGTGCATGTGTCGTCAAAGTTAAGTTTTTGATATTTGGATGTGAAAGTTAAAAGTCTCAACAAGTAGCATTCAATTGTAGCTTCTACTTGAAATTTCATTTTCACTTTTAAGCTATTGTCTTTAATCTCTGTCGAGTGGAAAACTGACACTTGATTATAAAACGGAACACAGTGGACATGTGCCAGCAGCTGTCCAAAGCTCACCAGTTATCACCAGGAGCACAAACCAAGAGTAGCTTGGTTTCCTGGTAGTAGCAGTAAATGTTTTGTGAGGACCTGCACCATGTTTTTAGTAACATGGTTTTGTTCTTTATATGTTGGAAAGCTTGCTTAGAACATCTCCCAAAAATGATTTGGTTTTCTTAGGGCATTTTTAAAACCAACTTTGAAAGTATCAAAGAGGTACTATGTGATTGTACTGTCGGACTTAACAGCATCAGTGAGTCAGATTCGGAGAGATTTTATCTAGTAGGTTAAGGTTCTGGGTTGAAGCCATCGGGCCTTTAAATTCTAGTATCATATCTTGGGGTGGTTTAGAATGTTGGTTTTGCTCAGGTCTTCAGAAGAGAGAGACGAGGAGAAAACTTACTTGAAACAAAATTCTTTACCCTTACCGCCGAGGGTTGCGGGGAGATTGGGACTAGCCTTTTTAGTCACTTGTCCGTGCTTGGTGCTCATTGAGTGATTTGGAAATGCTCACACGGGGATGAAAAGCTATAGAGTTGTACTCTGTATGATACAGTAGCGGCCCATGTGTTACTATTCTGTGATAAGCTATACTCTGGAAAGTTGCTTTGCTCGTTTCATAGATATTCACATTTAAACAAACTGCAACTGCTTGTTAGACGAGGGCAGCTCAATGTGTGTGTACTGTACTCTGGTGTTAAGACGTGTATCTGCTTGCAATCATTGCCATGTGTAACCAAGCGAGGCTTTCCTAAGAGACGTGGAAATAAACTCCTGGTTCCTTATTCTAGAAATAAAATCCATGTTTTCCTTCAGAGTTTATACCGCAGTAAGCAAACATGTTCCTTTAGATGAGGGCTTTGGATGTTGACTGTTAGAGTTTGTAATTGAGTGAGTGTATTGTAAGATGACGGCATCTTCCTGGGGCCTCCGTCAGTGCCCCAGGTGAGGGGAGACTGCCCTGCTTCCACTGAGATTCACTCTTTGAAAGAGAATTTTCTCACGGCTAGCCACTATATCCAGCCGCAGCTAAATAGCGATTTCTGTGAGGATGGTAAACAGATTTCATGTTTATTAGCTAAGAGTTTTTCTAGTGTGTCAGTTTTCATCTTAATATATAACTGCTGTTTATAATCAACTAATTGTGCTGATTAATTAGCGTGACTTAGTGAGAAGCCTTTATATGCATTATGGCCTCCAATGTTTTAAATTGGTCTTCGGTGCTATAATCTCCCTATAATCCTTCTTCTGACTATAAAGCAGTATATCTTGTAGAAATGTGATTACAAAGGCCACTAGTATGTGGGGTCTGAAGCAGTTGAAAGCAGTCTGCAGCATATAAGTTCAGAAGCAGTGACCAAAAAAAGATTTATTTATTATAAGTACACTGTAACTGTCTTCTGACACCAGAAGAGGGCATCAGATCTTACTACAGATGGTTGCGAGCCACCATGTGGTTGCTGGGATTTGAACTCAGTGCTCTTAACCACTGAGCCATCTCTCCAGCCCAAGATAGATTTTCAAAACACACATATTAAGTCCATTAACTTGCTTTCTTGAAGTAATGACTTGTTTCCCAGCAGTATGGGGAACTTTATGCCAAATGGTGACCTTTTTCATGCTCCCAAAACATACTTGACAACACCTAATCAGGTCAGGTTGACTATAGCACGTTTTTTGCTATTTTTCTAAAATTAGCTCAGGATCAGAGAAAATGGTTTAAGGTAAATCTTGACCCCCTGTTGGAATTTTGAAGTCTGATGGTGGTGGCCAAATGTCAGAACTGACAGACTGTCTTTGAAACAAGACTGTTGAGGAAATACTTTTTGAAACTCTGTGTGCTTAGAAGAAATACCATAAGCAGCTATGATAACTGCTGTTTGCACATTAGTGGGGTATTGAAGTTAATTTGCCAGGATTTCGACTACAGAACGGTGAACTAGCCTTGGTAACTTTGAACACTTTCTTGCATAGTGGTTTTCTGCTCTTAAAACTCTCCATTTAAGCTTCCAGATAGCACGTGAGATAAAGGTACTTGCTCCTGTGCCTCCCAGGACTGCTTGGACCGGAGTTTGGTCCTTGGGATCTGCAAGTTTCTTCTGATCACACGAATACCATCATGGCTTGTGTGCATGGACACTCTTCTCCCATAAAATTAATTTAAAAAATAAAATCTACACTTATGCCAACATCAGATCTCTAAAAAATAAAAACCAAGAATCTCAGATAAGCACCACTCCTAAGGTGGGTGTTGCCATGACTCTTGCACAGCCTACATGTCAAAAGGGAACTGGAGAGTTCCAGCATGTGGTGCACATGTACATATGTATGTACATGCACACATGCATTCATACATACAGTCAACACATAAGATGACAACATTAAAGAAAACTTCCAAAAGAAAATCCTACTACTATTGCTGTTAGGGACCACCAGGCGAACCGCTCAGCCACATATAGATATTAGTAGGTAGGGAAGTGGGGAAAGTTTGGTTGAGGGCATAGAGGCTATAGTCTAAGGATCAGGGCAAACATGAGAGAAATACATGCTACTGGCAAAAGCATGAAGGCACATGTGCATGGCAAGCTCAGGAGCCTGTGTTGCTAAATGGAATGGTGATTCTGGGGTGTCTGGGTGATGGAGACCTTGAATTTGACTGCAGGGACACTAGCAAACTAGAAAAAGGCTGCAAAGCTAGTCGGTCAGTGGGGCAGGTTTGCATTTAAAGACCTGTTATTTGGAGACTAGAAAGAATGCTAGGAGTTGTTAGTGATGTTGCTGGAGTACTACGGGGAGTGGTTAATTGAACCAATACAGTTTGAGGTGCAGGATGGGGCGGGGGAGATCTATTCCCCTCCCACTTGGGGCCCAGGTTAACCAAAATACCATTTTGAGACATGCTGGGTATTGCAGTAGAGGCCAATGAGAAGTGAATCCCATCAGATTCTCCGCTTAAAATCACACCACATCTGACCACATATTTTTTTTGGTAGGTGAGCAAATGATGCTGGCATCCAACAACTAATTCAGAGGGTTGGTGAGAACAGCTCGAAGTTGAGCTGGGAGAAGGGCTAGACATGTACACTCCACTAGCATGCCAGATGCCTATTACAAATCCTTTTCCATAACCCTGCTGCTAGTCAGCTCCCACTTTACCACATCTCCCAGCTCCCTTTACCATCACCATAGCCTAAACCACCTCACCTTCCAAGCTACCTTTACCAGCTTCGTTCTTTTAAAGAAGTAGCAGTGAGTGGTGTGGAAATCGATTACCTACGTCAAATGCCAGTGTTTCAAGTGTGCTTTTTTTAAGTAAACAAAGCAATGTTTAGATGTTTTCTAACATGCTTGAGTACCTTCATTTTACATCCCATACCCATGAGTCTACTTTTAGTCTTTACCTTTTTTCTTTTGTCCTGATTTTGTAAATATCATAAATTGACAAATTAGAATGACATATTTATGGTCAGAGTATATATACATAACAGTATATATACATAACACATATATACACATGTATACTGATGGAGAGATAAAGGCAGGGAAGATGAGGCAAAGTATGTGCTGATTAGCAGGGTGATTGAAAGATTTTTTTAATAGGTACCCAGCCCTCTGTAATATTAATATATATAGTGATATATAATATAAATCACTGTGTGTGTATACACATACACACACACACACACACACAGAGTGATTAAAGCTACTAACACTGCATTACCTCCAACATTGTTAGGGTTTAAATCTCGGCTGGTGCCTGGACAGAACACACCCAGACGACATGGTTCCACATGGAGAGGTTTAATGAAAGAAGGAGAGAGGAAAGGTGGTTGGCCATAGGCACGTGGTGGGGAGGGGGAAGGGGGCAAGTAGCCCCCTTTATAGTCAGGCACAGCTGACTGTTGCTAGGCAACTGTGGGGCAGAGCATACCTGGCTACTGCCAGGTAGCTGTGGGGGTGGAGCTTAGAATATTAACACTGTTTTGTGGAAATTCTGCATTAGCAATTTTGAAACTACAGTCATGTTGTACTGTAGGTCTCAGAGACATCTAACTGAAACTATCCACTTCAACCTCTGCAAGCTATATTGGACATTTCCATCTGGTTATTTGAACTTACTTAAACTCCAAGACTTTCCTTGTGGTAATCTAAGTGAGAATGACCCTTTTGGCTTAGTCATTTGAAGACTTGGTCCCCAGTTGGTGCTGTGTGGGGGAAGTTTAGAAGGTTTGGCCTTACGGGGCAAAGTATGCCAGTTGGGGAAGGCTTTGAAAATTAAACCCCGAGCTGCTTTCAGTTTGCTCTGTGCTTCCTGCTGTGGTTGGAGATGTAAGCTTTCAATTTCCTGCTCCAGCCATCATACCTGCCTGCTGCCATGCTGCCCCCACTTAGCAGGATGGTCCTCTGGACGTGTGCTGTGGTGTTTATATCTACAGAGATGTAACTAATGCACTGTTCTGTTGGTCAGGTTCAGCCATTGCCCCAGATCCTCGAAAACTCAGAGGCCTGCAGTCAGTTCGTCTTGGTCCCGCCTGGCTTCTTCCTGGTGTTGCAAATCGGTTATTTGTACTCTCGCAGGGGTTACAGATGCTTCCTTTAAGTATGTTACTACTTTACCCTTCCCTCCATACTCAGCTGAAACCAGTAGCCTCACATCACTAATGAAATTACAGCCTTTATTTCCTTTGTTGTGGGTCATGAAGGAAGCCCCGAGAGTGTATAAGGAGCCATTGAAGTCCGGAATGCGTGTGTGTAAATGACAAAGGCCTCCAGCACCATGGAAACTGGCAAAGCCTCCCTGAGGTCAGAGTCAGGGTATGGGCAAAGCCTTCCTCTCCTATGTGAGCACATGTTGACAGTATACACAAACTACAGCTGTAGCTTCTTCCTTCTGAATGATTAACCTGAGACTGCTCCCCAATAGAGTCTTCCCGCCAATTCTTACTAGCCCCCTCCTGTCTCCTGTGCTGTACCTAATAAAAATACTGAGTTTCCAGTGATGGGTGTTCTGCACTGGTTCTTGCTTGAGAGCTAATGGGTCTGGATCTGCAATATCGGTTCTGCTACCCACAGCCTAATCTACCGTAAGGAGACTAAAGAAATTGAAAGATAGGCAGAAACCCTATGATCAAGACGTCTCCTTCCCTAGCCTATCATAAAGCTCGTTCATGTAATACCAAAGTCAATGGCTTTCTGCTGCAGAAATGTGGCATCCAGTCATGTTCTTTGGTCAGGTTTTTGTGCTGTTTTTAAACTCATTCCTAATGCTGTTGATTTTGATTGATTACTTTGGTAGACTACCTACTTTGATTTTGATTGACTGATAGATTTCTACCTACTTTGGTTTCTCAGAGATCTCCATTCTCTTGGTTTATGTGTTAATTTTTAAAAGTAATTTAGTTTTGTTTTATTTGTCTATGTATTTTATCTGCATGTATGTGTAACATGTGTGGCTGGTGCCCCAGAGCTGGAAGAGTGCATTGGATTCCCCTGGAACTGGAGTTAAGGATGGTTGTGAGCCTTCGTGTGGGCGCTGGGAACTAAAACTAGGTCCTTAACCTCTGAGCCGTCTTTTCAGTCCGTGTGTTGCTTTCTTAATCTGTTCTGGAGGAGCAGACCCAGGGGAGGGAATATATATGAAAAGCATTTTGGATTAGCTTATATGATACAGTCTGGGTAGTCTAACACTGGTTTTCATCACACTGGAAGAGAGGCTGAGAACCCAGGAGCTGCTCATCCATGAGGCTGAACTCCTCAGTATTCTCAATGTGCTGCTGAAGGCCAGGAAGAGTCCTGAAGAGGCGCTAGTCTTTGGTCTATGTTACAAAACTGAAGAATCTCATTTCTAATGTCAGCAAAGGAGCGTAGCAGTGGCAGAAACAGATGAACTTGCCAACAAGACTAGAAATAGAACAGGCAAAGAGCAAAAGCTTTTCCCTTGGACCTCCTTATGTCTGGGCTGTGGGAAGCCAGACCAATCCAAGACTTTCTCAGAGGCCCTGATGGAACTACACTGGGCCAGTGGGAAGTCCCCAATGAGTGTGTACTGATGTCACAAGGACCCCCTTACATCAGAAGCACGGGAACTGGCAAAGCCTCCCCCAGGTCAGGGTATTAGCAAAGAACTTCCCATGTGGGAAGTGCTGCCCACACTTATGGCCTCCTGTTTCAGTTAACCTAATTAGGAAAATCCTCAGAGGCGTGCCAGAGGTGTGTTGGCCTCTTAGTTGATTGCAGATCTAATCAGTTGGCAATCACATTTAACCATCACATGTAGTTGCCCACAGCCGATAGGTAGATCTTTGCTTCCACACAATGATTAAGACTCTGAATGAGTTTTCTGACTAGCCTTACAAGCTGAGGAAAGGCCCCTTAGCTCTTTGGAAAACTGAAAAAGTGAGCCTGAACAAAGACTGAGAAGCAGCACTCCTTGTCCACCATTAGTAAGAATGAGATTGAATCCCATGCCACGTTAAGTAGTAAGGTCTCAGATAATCTTTTATTATTCATATTTAATAATTATTTTTATTATTGTACCTAGAGAGAAGGGTCAATGGATTAGAGTAATTGCTGTTCTTCCAGAGGATCTGGGTTTAATTCCCAGCACCCACATGGTGGCTCACATGCATATCTGGTGCCCTCTATTGGCTTCCATGGGCATGAGGCACACATGTTGGATATAGATCTATGCAAATAAAACACCATAGATAGAAAATTTTTTTTCAAGTTTAAATTTAAAAAAAATTACAGTGCCTTAGTTCTGAAGCTAGCCATGTTTTTGGAAGAAGAGTTAGTCAGAATTGAAGAAAAACGAAACTGTTAAAATTTTTTGAGGGGGGGTTTTCTCTCTGATTCCAGAGAGAATCATGAAGAAAAGAAAAAGCAAAGGAATAGAAAGGAGGGCTAAAGCTTTGTTAGAGAATAACATACATAGGACAAAGTATGTGTTACGGCTCAATGAATAATCAAAAAAGAGAATGCATTCATGGGGCATCGCTCGGGTCAGAAAAGATCACTAATCAGCATTCTGGTCCTTGTTGTTCCTCATATTTTCCTGTTGGTGTGTAAATCCCAGGACAGTTTTTCTTTGGGATTCATACTTAACTCCCTTTGTGGGCCAGTCATCTCCTAATAGTTTACATATTGCCTGTATTCCTACAACTCCAAAAGTAATGTCTCCATTAAATAAGTATTTAAAAATTAAAAAAAAAAGACCACTGCCAAAAATTTTTTAAGTACACTGTAGCTGTCTTCAGACACACCAGAAGAGGGCACTGGATCCCATGACAGATGGTTGTGAGCTGCCATGTGGTTGCTGGGATTTGAATTCATGACCTCTAGAGGAGCTGTCAGTGCTCCTAACCACTGAGCCATCTCTCTAGCCCATATGCCACAATTTTTGAGCTAAATTTGAAGCAATCTTTATGAAATACTGGCCAGGACAATGATCAGTGGCCAGTCCATACCCAGGACTTCTAGAGAATTGACTTGAACTATGTTAGTCCCATGCTTACAAAGGCAAAACCCACAAGGCAACATACTTCCAATCTTTGTCCAATCAGAGGCAAGCATATAGCTTCCTGCCTATGTTCCTGCTACCTATGTGTGACCAAACACATCCTGTGCAGTTGGGACAACCAACCATGCTTACAGAAGCAAAAACATGGCTTATTATTTTACATGAACAATAGCCCCCAGCATTCTAGGAAGTTACCTGTCCTTGGGCAAGTGGGACTTACAGGTTTATCTGTCTTTGAGCAAGTGGAGCTTGTGGGTTAGAGACAGTTTTTCTTTGATAGATCTCTTAAACATAGTGGTTTAATCTTAAAACGTAAGTTTAGCCCTCACATCGAGTCTCAGCGGAGGAAGTAGTGTGGATATTTAACATGTGAATCTGGTTATACCACTCTACAGCCTACAGCCCTCAATTTTACTCAGAACAGCAGACCCTTTCTTATAGCTTACAAGTCCCTCCAGGATCTAGATGTCCACTACCTTTCTGACTTAAGCTACCTCAGCCACTATTCACTTGGTTGCATCTCTCCTAGTCTTCAGGTTTTTACCCAGTGGTGCCAGGTGGACTCCCACCTCAAGACATTTGCACTGCTCCTCTGCCTGGAACACTGTCCTCCATTAGAGCTCTGTCTCAGCCACACAGCCACCTTGATCATTCCTTCTATCTTAGATGTTTTTTCTCAAACTAGTCCTTTCCTTTTGGGCTCTTATTGAAGAAATAACGTTTCATAGATGTGAAAAACAAAGCTATAAAAAGAAGGTTTTGAGAAATACATCTGACGTCAGAATGCCTAGTGATATGAGAAACTTGTGACCTTTCTGAGAAACCAACATCTGGTGGTCAGGTTGCCTAATGATATGACAAAGTTTTGGTGGTGAAGATGTTGAGTCAGAATGACCAGGCTAAGATAAGCCAAAACAAAAATAACTGTTCTCGGAAAAACTCCCTACCTGTCCCTGTGGTAAATTCTGAGAAAAACCACAAGATGTCATCCTGACTCTGCCCAACCATCCAGTTCCTTCCCCCTCTAAGGAACTTTCTAACTTAGCCCTTTCCCAGGAATTTTCCAAGGCCAGGTGCAGGGCTGGATGAGGAAGTGACCAACTAAGCCAAGAACAGCTCCTTGAATAGGCCAACCAATGCTTGACAAGATCCTTTGTCCTGTGTGCCACAATCAAAATAAGCCCTGTTGCTGAGGTCTGCCCTCTGTAAAGTATAAAAGATGTGTGCTTTTTGAGTTCAAGATTGACTCTCCCTGCGAGGATGAGCGACCCCACGCATGTGGATCAATAAACCTCTTGCCATTGCATCAATCTTTAGTCAAGCTGTGTTCTGTGGGTTGCGCTCCTGAGCTAAGACTACCTCAGAGTCTTACAACATTATTACTGCTGCCCTATTTATTACATAACAATCTCCACCACCTTAGAACGCACCAGCATTAGCTATGATTATGAGTTCTTTGTGTCTTCCCTACAGAAGTAAACTGACTTGTCCAGAAAAGCAAAAGGAAGAGATGAAAAAAATCACTGGAGAGAGACAAGCAGACTCTCTGGGTTCCTTTATCTGAGAGAGAAGATCAACTTTGCAGAAGTGTGGTGTGCTTCCAGGGAAGAGTTGGTCGGGAGGAGAGTTACTGGGAGAGTCCAGTTTTATCTAGAGCTTTAGAGATGATAAAGATTCAGAGCTTCCTTGTGAACATACTTCCCTCAAAATAGCACAGAAAGGCATTTTTCCCTCAGGCTTTCAGATTGCCTGGCTGATTTCCTCAAAGATGTTTGACCTCCAAGGGGAGGATTAACCGAGTCACAGATTGACCTTGAATTCAGGTTTGTCTTTTAGAGATTTACAGGCCATTTACATATAGAACACCAAACCTCCAAGTGGGTAGAGAGTTTTATGTACTGACTTCTTGTAGCATTAATGTATTAGACATACACGGTAATATACTCCATAAATGTTGAGTGGATGGGTGACAACACAAATAACTTCCATATCTATAGATAATTACAGACGGCAGTGTCATGTGTGATTCTTAGACATAGACATGATCATTGTGCTAGCTCTGCTTGAGGCTATTGCTTCTACGTGGGAAACTTTTTATTTGAGAACTCACTATTCTTTTGAATCAGTAATCACTTCATAGGAGGATCAAAAAGTAAACTTTTGGGAAAAAAAAAAGGATATCTGAGAAAAAGCAAGTCTCTCTTCTGTGCTTGTCTCCAAAGTTCCCTCTAGTTCTCAGGACATCCCTCCTGACTCTCTAGTATATCATATCAAAAATAGTTTAAACATAGGTCACTTATCCGAAGATACCTTTTCATACCAGCTTGGTTGTATGAGGCCTCTTGCTGAAAATGTATCAATGTAGCTTAAAGAACATTAATAGTAATTCATGTGCTTCATTCTCCAAAACTACTCTAGTAATACTCAGTAGATGACCATGATGTAGATTTGTGCAATGATACAATTTTATGAAAATATCTCCTGATCTCCAAAAGATTGAATCATTGTTAGAGCTCACAGCCAAGATAACCATACACCTTGAGATCATGGAGACGTAGCCTGCTATCTTCCTGTGTATGCCTAGCCTTTAGGAAAACAATGCAAGAACCAGCCTTACTGTGCTTTGAATTTCCCATGCAATCAGCCTTTAAAACCTAAGCCACTACAAAAGATTTTCTCTTCCAGGGCCTTGACCCAAAAGGGTGTGTGTGTGTGTGTGTGTGTGTGTGTGTGTGTGTGTGTGTGTGTGCATGCTAGTTAAGATTTCTGTTGCTGTGATGAAAACACCATGATGACCAAAAGCAAGTTAGGGAAGAAGGGTATTCAGTTTACACTTCCAGATCACAGTCCAACATTGGAAGAAGTCAGGACAGTAACTCCTACAGGCCAGAATCCTGAAGGCAGGAGCTGATGAAGAGGCCATGGAGGGGTGCTGCTTACTGGCTTGCTCATCATGGCTTGCTCAGCCTGCTTTCTTATAGAAAACTACTTATAGAAGCAACAGCTTAGGGGTAGGTAGCACCACTCACAAGGGGCTGGGCCCTCTCCCATCAATCACTAATTTGAAAAATGTTCTACATCTGGATCTTATGCAGGCACTTTTTCAAAGGTTCCCTCCTATCAGATAACTCTAGCTTGTGCCAAGTTGATACAATTTACCCAGCACTTACACGGTGGCAGCCATTTGCTGAAGCAGCCAATAGGTTAGAAAACAGCCTTATACAACAAATATCTGCAATAAATGTTGGTAATAACCTGAAGATAAAGCTTGATAGTATCTGTTTGTAAGACTGTTTGCTTTTATGAGTGCTTCGGGGTCACTTAAGGTCATTAAACGACTTCTTGCTCTGTAAAGCTCTGTAAAGTATTTCTCATTCCATTCCCATGTCATGTTTTCTGTATTGCTCAATAAATACAGAGCAAAACCCTCTGTTAGTGAAAGAGGCAGAATTGGGGTCAATAGAAGGCCAGTGGGAAAATTCCACCACAAACCTCCAAGCACAAAGACCGCTCCCTCCCTTCCGGGAAGGGTAAAGCTAGTTTAGTTCCTGGAAGAACTACAAGACAACAGTCAGACGAAGCCACCAGTGACTCCCAACTGACTGACCCCCTTGGAAAGTCCTGGACGGTTCACTGAACATGAGTCAGTTTGAAGGTCGATTTGCTCCATCAATAGTACCCTGCCTAGTTACTATTGTTTGAATTCTGCCCTTATTGTTTGAAATCTTCTCTTATTGAAGGTATATAACTTCCTGTTAGAGTCTGCTCAGAGTCATCTTCCTCTCGAAGTGGGGTGACCCCAGCGTGCTGAAACAATAAAACTCCTCTTGTTTTTGCATTGATCACCACCTCCGTGAGTTCCATTCAAGGGGTCCCGGTAGAGTTCCAACTTAAACCTCACATTAGAAGCAGGCAGACACAGGGACAGTGAGGTATCAGACAACATTCAGGAAGGCAGACATAACAGACCAAAAATAAGCCAACAATCACCATAGACAGACGAAAGGTACAGGGAGAAAAGTGAAGAGTTCAAATTTGAGCTCACTCTTGGTCAAATTAGTGAAAGAAGTCTGTGTTTTGATGCATCTGAGGTTGTCTTTGATGTGTTAGTCAATACAAAACTGGTCCTGACATATTATTTCAAGAAACATTGCAAGGAATTTTGTTTATACTAACTGAGAGATGCAGACAAAACACCCCCACCACAAGGAAAACATTTAGCTTTTACATTTAAAAAAGTTCTTTTTAGTAAGTGATTTGTGAATCAAATGCTCTTTTCTATCTTTTTGGGAATTTTGACCATATTGAAATGTTCTCAGTAGAAGTATGAACCATTAATCTTCAGCACCACCATTATCCCTGAGGTGAAGGACAGATGAGTGTAGGTTACATAGCCTTGGTCTCCCTGTCACTTCTTGTCACTATTGTTACTGTACCTCTCAGTTGCAGTGTTCTGAGTGAGAACGGCCCCCGTAGGTTCATATATTTGTATACTTGGTCCATAGCTGTTGAATTTCTTTCAAGGATTGGGAGGTTGGTGTGGCCTTGTTGGGGAGGTTTGTCCATGTTAGAGGAAATTTGTCTTTGAGGTCTGTTTCTTTGCCTTTCTGCCTGTGGATCAGGATGCAAAAGTCTCAGTCACTGTTCAGCGCCATGCACGCTGCCATGTATCCCACCATGATGATAATAGATTAAGTCTCTGAAACGGCAAGCAATCTCCCAATTAAATGTGTTTCTTTGTAAGAGTTGCTTTGGTTGTGGTGTCTCTTCACAGCTGTACAACAGTGGCTGAGATACCAGCACTCAGCCTGCCCCGGCTGCCTCACCAGAGGTGAGAGGGAAGAAAGAGACACCCTGTAGGCGAGCCACATCTTTAGTAGTTTGTGCTCTGACCTGCATTGCTCTCAGTAAAGTGTACATTTCCTTATGACTGGCAGACTGGGGATACATATTCTATTGTGCTTTTTTTTTTAACCTTTGCGGTTACAGTGATATTGTAATTTTTGTCAATCAGTGTTCTTTAATAGTGAAATATTCTGTTTTCAGTGTGACAACCATGAGAATGGACTGAAGATCTCTGAATCAAGGCTATGCTGTTGTGGACCTTCCTCTACTCTGCAGAAGACAGCATTCTACCCAAGAGACATAGGTAAGGAGTACCGGAAGGAACATCATTAGTAAAGGGTTTCTGCGTTACAAGATGGCCCCTTCTTCTCCCGTTTGCATGGCATTGGTAATCCCTAGTTCACATTTGGATAGATACTTCATTTCTCAAGGTTCTAAACACATTCTATAGCCACATTTCCAAACTCCCTTCAAATGTTGGATGAGACAGAATTGGTCTTTATAAGCTTACAGAATTTTAGCAGACTAACCAATATATTAATACTAGTAGTATGTACTGCAAGAAAGTTGAAACGAAACAGCTCAAAGGATACATAGGGCTCCTATAGTCCAGTTTAGATTCACCGATGTAGCAAAGGACTATTCTTTTTTTTTTTTTTGCATGCTATTTGGTAATAAAAAATAAAAACCTAATTATATTTCCACAACTTTATATAGCCACATTGACTTAGATTTGTGAAAAAGACCTAGTTGCTGGAGTATCTCGTGTTCTGAGACTACTTGTGTCTGTGTCTTGCTCTCTCTTTCTCTCTTTCCTCCTTAACCTGATGGTTCCTAACTTTCCCCTCCAACACAACCCTGTTTGTTTGTTTTCTTTAATATGCAAATAACAATGAATGACAATGATCTCATAGTTAGAACGATACCCTGAACTCCATATCCTTGTTTATTTTCAGTCATATTTTCAGTCCTAGAAAGTAATCAGATTTCAAAATTGGAGGGGGAAAATCTCAGAAGAGAGCCTGGTACTGAAAAGGTTGGCCTTCCTGGCTGCACCTCCTGGCCCATCTCTCTGGCCCCTCAGTTCTATTGTGGGCATATTCCTCAGTCACATCTCCTGCTGATGTTTCAGACATGGAAGAAGAGTGTTAAAAAATGGTTAATTTTGAATGCCTTAGAAACAGTCAAAACCCATTTCATTTCATTTCTTCTGAATGAGAGAATTAAAATATGTTAATAGCTGGTTGCAAACATAGGCCTAATTGCCCTGCCGGCCTTGTGAGATTAATTATGAGTTCAGAGCTGTCATTGCATTCTCTGGTCAGGAAACTCTGAACTGGTGCTGCCTGGGTTTTTGACCCCTGTTGGGAAGGTGTTGACATTGTAGGGAAAAATCTGTCCACCACTACCTCCTTGGGGAGTTACTCTCCTTCCAGTTTATTTTGATGGGGGTTCATATGGGTGGGTCTCTTGATTTATGAATATTGGTTTCATACTTTCTATGAGCAAGGACAGAGATACTGAAAATAATTAAAGCTGAAAAAAACTTTAGAGACATGACGAACGGTTTAAAATAATTTGTTTCATTCACAAAATGCCTTGAGTCCTTCTCTGACCCTGGCACTTGTACAGAGTGGGGACACAGGACCTGACTAAACAACACCGATAACACAAGGAATTTATATTCCTGCCCGGGCAAAGGAGTGATGATGAATTAATATTTATGTCCTGAGAAATAAGTGCTAAGAAAACTAAAGCAGAGGAAGAATCAGATGCTGTTTTACTTTTTGTTTCATATGTGCCTGGCAGGTAGCACATGTTCATCCATACATGTGTGGGTGCACAGAAGTGTTTGGAGGCCGAAGGTTGAGATCAGGTGGTTTTTATTCCCCCTCTCCAACTTCTATTGAGACAGGGTCTCTTACTGAACTAGAGTTTCTCAATTAGGCATGACAGGCTGACAGTGAGCTCTGCATGGCCATTTCTTTCAACCTTTCCACAGCATTTGAGTTATATTTTCCATGTGGCTATGCCAGGTTGCTTGTTTCGAGACAGTGTCTCTCTTCATAACAGCTCTGGTTATCCTGTAACTCACTCAGTCTTGGGTCCTCATACTTTTGAGTCAAGTACTTAGACTTGAACCCATCTTCCCAGAGCAGTGGTTCTCAACCTTCCTAACACTGCAGTCCTTTAATATGGCCCCTCGTCTAGTGGTTTTTCTCAGAATTTACCATAGGGAGGGATAGGAGGTCTTTTTCTGAGAACGACTTTGTTTGTTTTGGCTGGTCTCAACTAAGCCTGGTCACTCTGACCACCAAAACCTTGTTTCTATATTCCCAGGACCTTGTTTGACAGCTCTGTTTCTGAAATCTATGAAACTTATTTCTTTGGTTTATTAGGAGTGCATTGGTGTGAATGAGGGATGTCCCCTATAGCCCATGTATTGGAACACTTGGTCCTTGGCTGGTGGTGCTTGGTCCTTGGTGGTGGTGATAGTCATGAAACCTTTAGGAGGTGAAGCCTTGCTGGAGGAAATATGTCCCTGGAGCGGGCTCTGAGTATTGGTAACCTGGTTTTACTTCCTGTTCTCTCTTTGTTTCTTGTGTGCTGATGAAATATGATCCACCAGCTTCCTGCTCCTACAAATGCTCCTGCATGTTCCCATGTCCTCTCCACCACGATGGAGTCTTTCTCTCCAGAACTGTAAGCCAAAGGAAACACTTCTGTTGCAAACTTGGCTTTTGACAATGTGTTTCATCACAGTGACAGAACAGTCACTTGTATGAAACTTGGTGCTGAGAATCATTGTTTCCCTGATAGACTTTGGGATTTTTTTCAACCCTTTGGGATATTTTATGAAGTCTTGGAAAAGCCATTGAGTGCTCTGCACACAGCTTAAGGGCTCATTCTTGTGCAAGCTTAGAAGTGGGTGGTGTTGAAAGAAATGGGGAGGGCAGAGACCCAACCCATGAGGTTTCAGAGGAAACTAAGGACTCTATAGGGTCTAGGCTTGGGGCCATGTTTTGTGATGCTGTTGCTAAAGATCTGACTGCGTTCTGCCCCTGTCTTGAGACTTTGTGTGAGGCTGAATTAAAAAATAATGGACTAATTTCTTTGTCAAAGAAAAGTCTCGAGATGGTATATCATGAAGTCTGTAGAATAATTGTTACTGGCTGCTCTTAGTTTTACAATGAAAGAGCACGTGCAGCAGAGAGAAAAGGATGGGCAGTTTGGAGATGAAGAGTGATGTGGAGCTTAGGGTTGCCCTTGGTCTGGCCCCGCCCTCTTCCTTCCCGGTTTTCTTCGTGATGGAACTGATCCCTCTGGAACTGTGGGCCTAGCTTTGCATCTGAATTTTGTCAGAGCATCACGGCAACAGGAAAGTAACTGATACAATGAGCCTGTGGAGATGGTACTAATGAGAGGCGTTGGGTCCCCGACCTAAACAGTTGAGATATGCTGAGAAATGGTCGGGTTCTGGATCTTTGGTGAAGATTGGATTGCCCGTAGGTAGATGGTACCTCAAGTGAAAGACAACAACAGAGAACTCCTGACCCACTCTTTCTTAGGTTGGCCTTTGCTCTCATTCACATTCATTCACTACTTTAAAATTTTCAGTATGTCTAGGGCGTGGGGGTGGTGCACACCTTTAGTCCCAGCACCTGGCAGGCAGAGGTAGGTGTTTCTCCATGAGTTCAAGGTCAACCTGCTCTAGAGAGTGAGTTCCAGGACAGCCAGGACTACTCACAGAAACCATAAGAGACAAACCAACCAACCAACCAACCAAAAACTTTCGGAATAACTCTCTTGTGCAACATTTTTTTAGATGACTTTTCTATCGTACAGAGTAGAGAATCACAGTTAATTTTTCAAGCTTTTATTTTTAGTGTTTGGGAGCTAAGATTTTTTTTTTCCCTTTATTTTTGGCTGTTTCATTGCTAGAAGAGTTTTGAGCACAGACATTGTTAGTTAAGCTTATAGTGGTGAGAAAAGGAAGCAGATGTCTTCTGGTGTCACCTATATTTTATAAATAAGTACAGTAATCACAAAGTGAGAGATTGTTCCATATTTAGTTTAGCTCAAATGAGTTAACATACGCAACGAGTTCAGGCCGTCGTCTGGCGCATGCGAGTTCAGACCGTTGTCTGGCGCATGCAAGTTCAGACCGTGGTCTGGCGCATGCGAGCTCTAGTAGGACTAACGATCACGATGCTTGCTGCTTAGGACTTGAAGTTAGTAGTCCATATTGTCTTCGAATTAACAACTTCATGAAGCCAGGACAAGCAAGCAAGCAAACAAGGCTGGGAAACAGACAGCAAAGATATAAAAGTAAGGAAAAGCCTGCACTCCATCTGGAACTAGTCACTGGCTGTGGTCAAACATTTACTCCTGAAGCATCCAGGGGTCATGCGAATGGGGAATACTGGACTGGGCAGATGCTCTGTAGGTAAAGTGCTCGCCCTGTGCCTGTGAGGATGTGAGTCTGGATGCCCAGGCTGCATGTAAAGCTGCACATGCTAGCGCACATCTGCACTCCCCGGGCTCCTGTGGTGAGATGGAAAGCAGAAACGGGAATACCTGGAACCCCATTCTCCAGCTAGCCAGGCATCTGCAGAATGGACAAGAAGAAACCCTATCTCAAGCACAGAGCAGCAGAGATGAACATCCAACATCTGACCTTCACATACACACTGTGGTACGCTTGTGTCCACATTAAAACACGTGAACACACAGCCTTTTTTTTTTTTAATTTAAAGAAAAGGAAAGATGGCTCAGCGGTTAAGAGCACAGACTGCTCTTCCAGAGGTCCTGAGTTCAATTCCCAGCAACCACATGGTGTCTCACCACGATCTGTCATGGGATCTGATGCCCTCTTCTGGTGTGTCTGAAGACAGCCACAGTGTACTGAACATATATTTAAAAAAGAAATCAATCAAAAAAAGAGGAAATAGCACAATTAAATAATTCTTTTTTATTGGTATTGAAACAAAATGAGACCATCTAAATGACATTTTTTTTTCTAGAAATCAATCACTCAACATTCAGATCTTTGAACAGGGGACTTTGTAAACATGATTTGGGAGGCTTTCTTAGATTCTAAGGACACAACATTAAACCATGGTGCAGAGAAGTCCTGTACTGGAATTCTAAACTCACGTGATTTGTCTCCCACAAACATCAGTCCTCAGAATGACTTAATTATGCAAAATCTGATCCTGTCATTCTCCTGTTTAAGTTTCTTTCCTGATTCTTCATGGCCCGCAGCTGTACTTCTAAACTTATTTCTAGCTATAAAACCATTTCTTTCACACTACAGTGTATATGGAAACCCAGTATGGAAGACAGAAATAAGATGGCTGCTCTGGATATGGGTCGGGATGCTTGTGGGAACCCACAGCCATGCCCAGCTCCACCCATTGCTTGGCTTCTAAACCCTGGGTTTTGTAGTCCAGACAATCCAGGTGTCACCAGACTCCCCAGGGACAACTTGTGAAAACTGCTTAGAAATATAAGGAATTAGACATATAAGAGAAGACTGATGTGCTCTGTGGAACTGAGCACAGGTAAACCAGCTACAAGGCAGAATGTACAAATGGGCTATCTCAAGTGATGATCTAGTCAGACTAGCGCCTTGCTAGCTGGCCAAGACATTTGTAAATGTATTTTGAGTCTGAGTCATTCCTGGGAGCATGGGACTGGCAGGCAGAACCAGGCCTACCTTCAACAACTGCTTCTTACTCACATGCTGCTGTCACAGGTCTGGGGTCTAAGCAGTTCACCAGCCTGACCATGAATATATTTCAACAAAGAAGAGGCTTTTATTTTGGATTCTGGCACCGGGGCTAGGCCTGGGACTTAGGATTCCTAAAATGTGGTGCTTAGGGGGTTACAAAGGCAAGAAACCCATAAGGTTATGTTCTGCTTTTGTGCAGGCATGCGTCCTACAGTCAGAAGGTTACGTTCTATTTAGCAAGCATATCTTGGTTATCTTGAGCAAGCAAACTTTTGTGACCATTATCTTGTATAAACAAGAGTTTCTTAAAGTTTACAAGGACAGGCAATCACAAGGGCAGCCCTCAGCACTGAGAAGTTACCTGTCCTCGAGCAGGTGGACTTACCCATTAGAGGAAATTCTATTTTTAGGTTTTTAGGCACAATAACTGAAACTTAGTACATAAGGTTAGTCATAGTATTGCCACAAAATATGCACTGAGATTGAGTTTACACAAAAGCCCTTTCTAAACCAAACTGGGCCATCTTTAAAACTAGTAAAAGTTATTATAAAGAAATTCTTAGTTTTGAAGTACACCCTTGTGAATCAGTCAACAGGTTTTATGTCATTGTTGAGCGTTTAAAACCATCTCTCAAGATCTACTAAAGTAAATATATTGTGTACTTGAATATTTAAAAAAGTACAAGTATAATAATTATTCCCAAAACCAATTTTAACTAGTTAGTTGGTGTAATGATTTATATTGATGGTCAACTTGCTAGTGTCTGGAATCACCTTGGAGACAATTCTCTGGATGTGCCTATGATGTTTTCTATGTTAGAGTCACTGAGGTGAAAAGATCTACTACCTATGATGTGAGTAGTGCTGTTCCCTGGGTTGGGACCCTGAATGGCATTAAAGGGAGAAGCTAGCCGGGCAAGCATTCCTTATTCTCCCCTTCCTGACAGCAGATGCCTGACAGGTAGCCAGCTGGACACCTGCCTTTGCCACCCTGTCTTACTCCCCAGAACAGACTGTTTCCCCATCAAAGCCTAAATCAAAATAAACCCATATTACTTTAAATTTATTGTGGAGAGCTTTTGGGGAAACTTCTAGAAACTTGGCAGGAATTTGACTTTGGGCCAAGACAGGGAAGTAGGCTCATATAAGAATATTTACATGTGGGCTAACACAGAGCTCAAGGTAAACTTATCAGGGGAATGTGTGGCTTTCCTTTTATCTTGGACATCCTGATGAGCCCCCAGAAACAACGATCCTGGGACTTTGTTTATTGCCTTGTTTGTTCCTTGACCTAGAACTGACCTTATTCTTCACAAATACTTTAAATGGTATAAAAAAGCAGATTGGGAAAAAATAAACTCACTTAAGCTCCTCGCAGGGGTCATGCTACCGTGTGGTCTAATTGTCTTTTTTTTTTTTTCTTTTTAATCCTCACTCCCTCTCTGGAGAACCTGTTGACTGACTGAGCTGGCTTGGCCAATTTATTCTGGTTAGATTTTGATTGAAGAGAGTGACAAGAAAAGCAGAGAATATCAGAAACAGGGGATGTGGAAGTGTTTGAAGTCAGCTAGGAAATGTTAGAATGTAGTGGGCAGAGAGTAGTGGATTTCTGAGTACCGGGTGCCTAGGGAGATGCTGATGGGAACCCTGAATCATGCAGCCTCAGAGGGGAAAAGACTGGGCGAGGGATTATTCTTGCAACAAATAGGATTCCATTCTGTCTATGTCAGAGAATGTCATGAGGTCCAATCTAGAGTAAATTCACTAATTTCTTTGCTGATGATATTTCAAGATGACATAGCATTCAGACTATGCACTGATTATTGCTCAAGGTTCTTATTGAGATATATATTGAAAGAGAACAAAAATTGAAAGTGTAAAGTTGAGCTGGAGAGATGGCTCAGCGGTTAAGAGCACTGACTGCTCTTCCAGAGGTCCTGGGTTCAAATCTCATCAACTAAATCGTGGCTCACAACCATCTGTAATGAGATCTGGTTCCCTCTTCTGGTGTGTATGAAAAAGCTACAGTGTACTTATATATATAAACAGATCTTTAAAGGAAAAAATGAAAAGTTTATGGATTGGAGAGGTTTAGCAGTTACAACTGTGACTCTTAAAAAGGATCTGAGTTCAGTTCCAGGCACCTATATGGTAGCTCACAACCAGCGGTAGCCCTGGGAGATCCAATGCTTTCTTCTGACTTCTGTAGGCACCATGTGGTACACAGATAGACATGCAGGCGAAACACCCACATACATAAAACAAAGATTAAAACTAAAACTTTATATTTGAAATTCAAAACAAATTTTAAAATTGAAGTTTAAGTGTAGTGAACTGTTCACCAGGGGACATGACATGACTTGTACACGTAAACACAGAAAAAAAAAAAAAGAGGTTTGATGAGGAAAGGTGTGCGAACAACTTAAAGTTACAGACAATAAGAAAGGGACTCTGAGGGCCAGACTGCATCCAGGAAGGGTGGTGCACACCTTTAATCCCAGAACTCGAGAGGCAGATCTCTAGGAGTTCAAGGCCAGCTTGGTATATAGAGTGAGTTCTAGGACAGTCTCGGCACGGAAATACTGTCTCAAAAAAAGAGAAAGAGATAGAGACAGAAAGAGACAGAAAGAAGTTGCCATGGTCCACAGAGCTATAGGCATCCAGGGACCTGGAAAAGAGGATAATGGTAGATTCAGGAATGAACATTTTTGTTTGTCCCACTGCTGTTTATATATTGTCTACCTAGCTACTAAAGATAGTATCCTAAAGCAGAGCCTGAGCAAACAGTTTATATGACCCTCTTGTCTGAATTTTTGTTCTGCATTTCCCTGCCCTCATAGCACTGTTTTGCCCCAGAGGACATTCCAACAGGCCATAGGTCTTGTCTTGTGTCATGCCCACAGGTATATGTTTTCACACACTCCTCCCCCAGCATGTAAGCACAATCTTCTAGCCACATCTGGGTCAGGGTTTCTGCTTGAGAAAGGAACTACAGACTATCTAGACCCTAACAATAAACTCTTTTGAAAATAGAAAGACTGAACTGAGACTGAAGAGGTTGCTTGCCCCAAACGGCCTTCATCTCGATAAGTTAGTATAATGTGACAGTTACTATAAAAGGCATAAGATGATGGGGGTCCTGGAGGATTGTGCTGAGACTTCAGAAAGCCTCTGGGGTCAGATAACGTACGGCATGGTCAGAGTCCTTGCAAAGAGACTTTGAGGGGCCACCTCATGAAGCTGTGATGGTGAAGCTCAAGTTGAAATGGAGACCCAGGATGTTGGAAACCCAAGGATCTCGAGAGATCCACCATGGAAAGCTGGAAGCCTGGAGTACAACAGATCACAAGAGAGGCTCTGTCTGCTCCAGATAGTGGAACTCTAAAGATGAAACCACCCAAGTCATTTGGAGCCCAGGTGATTCAGTTTTGAGCCCAAGATGCCATACACTGAACTAATTTGGTATTTGCCTTCTG